>NW_024584211.1:0-21130 GCF_018398535.1 Haplochromis burtoni
TGTTATAGAACTTTGGTCCTGTGCTGGGTATTTTAAAGTGCTTTATAAATAAAGATGGTTTGGATTGGATAAAATTAAATACATCTTGTTCTCTTAGACTTTATTATTGTGATCCAGTGGAACTCTTTTCCTGCTCCCTGTTATGGATCTCTGTGACTACAATAAAATTCCCTCCATCCATCACTGAATTGCACTGAAGTAAAATGTCATCCTAAACACTGCAGTACACCAAAGGACACCACTAATAAACACTGATTATACTCTGTTCTTCTTGCAGCAACAATTTTTTCTGCAGGTAAAAATTTCCCATGTCACCCACAGCTGCAACTGAGCAGTAAGAATGTATTTGTCTCTATTCAAATGATGATTCAGTGAATTTGAATTATCCTGCAGCAGGAGAATGACCCCAAGCATACAGTCAAAGTCATTAAGAACTATCTTCAGTGTAGAGAAGAACAAGAAGTACTGGAAGTGATAGTACAGCCCACCACAGAACCCTGAACATCATCGAGTGTGTCTGGGTTTACATGAAGAGAGAGAAGGATGTGAGGAAGCTGGTAGGAACAACCTACCTTCAAAAACTGTGTGCAAGTGCACCTAGAAGAATTGATGCTGTTTTGAAGGCAAAAGGTGTTTACACCACTTATTGATTTATCTTTTGTTCATTCACTGCATTTTGTTGATTGATGAAAATATGGTGACTTTCAGCTCGCAGGGCTCAAATAAGAGAACCAATCAGTCATATTTGTTGGTTATTGTTACGCCCCAGTCTAGGGGTACAGAAACATAACATAAGGGTTGGAAAGAAGTGACCCCGCCCTGGTTCCAAAAACCATAGTCAGAAGCCAATCTTTGAAGTGAGCAGTGGTTCATTTGTGTCTACACTGAAAAACTTTACTCTGGGATGAACAAAGTCCGAAATAACAACCCCCCCCCCCCAAAAAAGCAACAAAAAACCCCCCAAAAAACAAGCTAAGTCAGGAAAGGAGGTGCTATCTAAACCCTACGTGAAACATAAACCAAACAAAGGACACATGCTACACCTAACTCCCTAACTGAAATAAACAGGAGAATATTAAGGCAGCTCTCCTCTTCTGCTTCTATGCTTATTTACAGTTTACTATTTACAAGTGAAAATGTGTCTACATACTATGTCCAAAGCTCTGTAGGTCTTAAGGATCACACACACGAATGTCACAAAGTTTGGAGGCCAAGGATGGGTCTGCTGCTGCTGTCACCTGCTGTCGCCAACAACTGCTGGTGAGGGATGTTTTAAAAACAGCCACATGATGAGGGGACCAATAACCCACCGCCAGCTCTCCTATCAGGAAGGACCTGTAGATACTTAAAGACATAGCACAGAAACAAACTCTACACGGCCAGGGCCGTAACAGCTATTGCCAATAACCTTCAACTATTAAAATACATTTTGCTAAAGTGACTTTAATGTCCCCTGTATTAGATCAAAATAAGAGAAAACAGATAACCACTGTTGTGATACCCTTTATCTCTCACCTGGGTTTGTTGGTTTTGTCAAGTCAATTAATACAAAGAAGGACTGGCTTTGTTGAGCTGCCTCAGTTAAATCACTAACACGGGTACACACTTAGCCTGTATTTTTGTAGGAACATTACATGCTGGCAACTTAAGCTCACCATCTGTAAACTTAACATGTTGAAGCTCAAGATTAAAGAAAACAAACTGAAGCAAAATTAAGAGAAACTCTATATTTGTTTCTTTATCAGTACCTGTGAGAAGACTGTTCATACTGTGTTGTTCTCTCTGCAAAGGTTTCTATCAGTTAATCTCAGAGAGACAAAGTAAACATTTACCGTCAGGTCCCAAGCTACTGCTAAAGATACTGTTACTGTGCCACGTGCATATCTTTGGAAATAATGAATTAGGTGGGAAAATCTGACAATTAAAATCAGTTAATTAACTAAAAGATAGAAAACAAGTAGAAAACCAAATTGAAAGGAAATATGTGTCGGTGTGTCTCCTCCTGTGATAAAGCTCCATATGTACCACTGAAAACAGTTAAATTAGTTTGAATCAGAAATCAGGGCTCAAACTACTTGTTCTGAGACCATTTCTTCATTTTTCACACCAAACTGTTTGTAGCTGTCGCATTGAAATGTAATTATTATGTGATTGCAATGTTCAACATTTGGTGTTTAATCTGGATTCATGTTGTGTTGTCGCCACCTACTGGTGGGCCTGAGTGTGACGCTTTGTGGTGTGCGTGCTTTGGGGTGATGCTCAATTAAGCGCACATGTCACCAGAGACTGAAGGCTCGAGCCAGAAAGAGAATGCTAGCCTGTGTAAAGGGTGGAAATATAGAAGATATGGACTACAATTGCTCATGAATGTTCAGTAGAAAGGCGCACACGGTATGTTGGTGCATTTACTTTGTGTGTATGTTTTATTTGAGTTGTAATTTTTGTTCTGCTGATGTAATATCCGTGTTTTTCATTGATCATTTCACCATAGTTTTTCACGGTGTTTGCTGGTGAAAAGAAGATTAAAATACTGGCTGAACATCAGTTGGAGCATGGCCCTTTATTCTACTTCGAACATGAAAAACCTTCAGGAGCAGTTACACTGTTTAATGAGACAAACGTTACAGAGTTCATCAAATATAACTAACGCTTTAACATTATCAGGATTTCATAATACAAACTTCAAATCAACAGGAAAACAGCTGCAGAACATGTGGATCAAAATGAATTCATTAAAAAACAACATGTGGACTTCAAGGATAAAGTAAATACACTAAAGTGAAAGGAGGAGCCAAAATTTGAAGGAATTTGAATTAAGTAAAAGTAGTCACCTGTGATCTTTAAATTGGTCCTGATGTGTGCTGCTGTTTTTAACTTTCAACATTTCTTTGCTGCCACTGTGAATACGAATGTGGTCTTTGCCTAATTAAATAAAGGTTACACTGACTCACTGCTTCATCTTCTGGTACAAACTGGCATTACATGGAAGTACAGCCCAAAACCAGTTCAGCTTGAGTTTCTTTTTTCTGGACATAAAGTCACAGCAGGTGTTGTTTCAAAGCTGGTGGACAGATTTAGTTCATTTTGGAGGTTTTAAGAGCAACTGCTGTGAAAATATTTGTAGTTTTGGGAGAAAATGATTTAAGAGAAGATTTTACCTCAGCAAAAGATTAAATATGAAGAAGGATTGAAATTTAACTTAGGTAACACATAAAATGAATACAACTACTAAACACTACTGTGTCCTAAGGAAACAAAGACTAAAATGTAACAGGGATAACATTTTAGAGAATTAAAATCCCTCAAAGGAAAAATAATAAACTTGATATGCATATCTATACATGCAGCTTCCTAAATGTAACATTCAGGATTATTCACTGCAGCTCCAGAAATCAGAGCTACCTCATCAGATCCAAGTGTGACATCAGCTGACACTCTTTACAGGAGATTCCATCTGAACTCTGTGGAGCCTGATCTCAAGGTTTTTAAGTCTGACCTTGAAACCAGAAGAGGATCTTTCTCTCTCTTCAGATTCATTGTGATTCAGTGTTAAATCCACTGTGAATGATTTGGTGTCTTTTTAAGTTTCCAGCCTTGGTAAAAGCCTTTCCACACAACTCACAGCTATAAGGTTTAAATCCACTGTGGATGATTTGGTGTGTTCTTAAGGTTTGTGCCAGGTAAAAGACTTTCCACACAAGTCACAGCTGTAAGGTTTAACTCCACTGTGGATGAGTTGGTGTGTTTTTAAGATTTAGCCTGGGTAAAAGACTTTCCACACAAGTCACAGCTGTAAGGTTTAACTCCACTGTGGATGAGTTGGTGTCTTTTTAAGTCTCCAGCCTGGGTAAAAGACTTTCCACACAAGTCACAACTGTACGCTTTAACTCCACTGTGGATGAGTTGGTGAGTTTTTAAGCCCCCAGCCTTGGTAAAAGACTTTCCACAAAACTCACAGCTGTAAGGTTTAAATCCACTGTGGATGAGTTGGTGAGTTTTTAAGCCCCAGCCCTGGTAAAAGACTTTCCACACAACTCACAGCTGTAAGGTTTAACTCCACTGTGGATGAGTTGGTGAGTTTTAAGTTCCAGCCAGGGTAAAAGACTTTCCACACAAACTCACAGCTGTAAGGTTTAACTCCACTGTGGATGAGTTGGTGTGTTTTTAAGGTTTGAGCCAGGGTAAATTCCTTCCCACACTCATCACAGCTGTAGGTTTTCTCTCCCTTTCTTCTGTGAGGTTTGTCAGCCTCCTGAGAGCGCTGACTTCTTGCTCCATGTTGGTCCTGCAGTGACAGAGATACAAACAGAGGCAGTGAGTGAAATGCAGTCGTGGAACAAACTGAAATTGGTGGAATCAGACATGTAAAAAAAAAACCACATTGTTGGTGTGTTACCACCACCTTCTGGTGATAGTATCACATTACAATGATGTCCTACAATGAGAGTTGTACAAAATGACAATATTGAAGAAATATTGATCATCAAAGAATCTATACTTCAGAAAAAAATTTGAGTTCAACTGATGATATTGTTGTTTCAATGTGTGTAGAGAAAATATGATCTTTGTATTTTCTTGTAACTTCTGTGGTTTTTGGTTGTGAATGTAGATTCTGTATATATGGAGGAGCCCAGGATGGAAAAGATAAAGCTGCTGTTAACAGGTTTTTAAAAACCGACCAGCTGTACACACAGTTTCAATAACAGTGTAACTGTGATGTTTTTCTCACCTTTTGTGTTGAAGTCATTGTTTCCTCTGTAGTGGCTGAGCTGAGTCCAAATGGCTGAAATTGTTCCTCTGCTGCACCACCAGACTCTTCTCCTCCTGTTACTCAGCTGGGACACAAAAAGTATATATTTGTATTTTATCCCTGACAAAAAGAAGCAGAGCAAATAAACATGACTAAACTCCTCAGTGACAACAATACCTATGAAGCTTCAAGGTGAAACCCCAGAAGCAACTACAAAAAGAAAGTCATCAGTTGCCTACAAGAACTTGAAAGGGAAAAACCCCTCCCCCTGCACATCACCACCTTTACCCAGGGGATGCTACACCCTGTATATATGGACTTCCATAGATCCACAAAGACGGAGTCCCGATCAGTCTCAATGGTAGCAGTATAAACTCAGCCACCTACAACATTTCAAGCACCTCATTACCATCCTAGCGCCCCTAGGATGGTAATGGTTGAAATGTAATGAGGTTTTTAGAAAACATTTCGAAACTCACTTTGTTAATGTGGAATTCTAAAATTATTTTACAAATGGAGAATTTATTTATCAAAATTATCAAATATTATTTGATTTACTCATGAAAGTGGCCACTTTCATGAGTAAATCATAAGTTTTTACTATTTCTTTTCCATATGGGTTGTATCTGCTTGACGCATGAGGGGGCATCATAAATAATACCGTGATGCTATAAAAACAACTGCTTGTGTATTATTGGGCGGAGATTGACGATGAGTGTGTGACAGTGTTCATCCCCCCACACGTGTGTTTATTAAAATCATCGTTTGACCCAACTAGAGCAGGGCGATATGGCCAAAAATATTTATCACGATATATATTTGAAAATTTGCGATAACGATATAACTGACGATATAATTGATGCGAGACAAAATACAACTCCACAACATTACTAGTGCAAAAAGACAACCTTCCATTTATTTTCACTTAAACAAGAAGCTGGTTTTTATGTACATTAAAGCTTTATAAAAATGTAACAGTGCAAATGCAAATTCCTTGCTGAAAGTTTAACCAAAAGGCATTTCCAGTAGAAATGGGCTGACATATCCTGAGCATAACCATGTATAATATCCACTGAAGTTAAAAAGAGGTGCTTTGCAACATTAAACTGCAGTGTGCAGTACGTATTTTTCGGACCATAAGGTGCACGGGATTATAAGGCACATTAAGCGAAACAAAGCAGTCAGATAAATCAAACTTTATTAAACTCATTCTTCTTGCTTCCTCCACTTCTGTACCATTGATTCATTAATGTTGAATTCTCTGGCAGCTGCTCTATTCCCATGTTGTTGCAGTATATTAATGACTAACCTCGTATTGTGGATGGATTATCTCAGTTGTTCTCCTGACTGAAGTTTGGTCCGTTTACAGCATCCTGCCATGCGATTGCATTTGTCTCTAACCACGAGGAACCTTCACGTTAACTTTTATAAGTGGAAAAGTGTTAGTGTTCGTCCTCCAGCTTCACTGTTTATGTTATGCTAACATAGCTGTGTCGCTAGCGATCACGTAGCACATCATTATATACCAGCTAGCCCAACTTCAGTAACCCTACAAACGTCACT
Organism: Haplochromis burtoni; assembly: GCF_018398535.1. Taxonomy (NCBI): domain Eukaryota; kingdom Metazoa; phylum Chordata; class Actinopteri; order Cichliformes; family Cichlidae; genus Haplochromis; species Haplochromis burtoni. Next base: position 6,314 of record NW_024584211.1, read on the forward strand.
GCTGTTTAGTTTCCTGTCTTCATTTATGTTGGAAGTGATAGCAGAGCTGTACGTTTGAATTTTTTCAGAAATCTCTCAGTCAGAACATGCTATATCATGCTTAGGTAACTAGCGAAACTAGCGAGCTAACTTCCGCTAGCTTCCTGCTAACTTCTAACTCCGTTAAATGTAATAAATTTTGTTTTCATGGATGCCTGGAAGTTAAACTTCATAGTTACACCTGGTAAAGCAGCAATGCTGATCGTTTTATTAAAGATGAAAGAATTTAGACAGTTTTTAACTCTCAGTGATGCTGCAGTGTTCGTTTGACCTGAAGCATACAGAGTTTAGGACCCAGATTTAAGAGCATCTTAGTCCGACAAATACGACAATAACGACGGCCGCTTGCATGTTCTGCAAAAAAATGTGCTTTGTCGTGTATCTGACGGACAAACACCAAACCAGTTCCACATCACTGAAGTTGCACCATTTTTACAAACCAATTCTGGTTCATCTGTTTCACTCAACAATCGGCCATGTGCGTATGAAAACAAAGGCACTGCGCATGCGCGTTTTACTCCCATTCTATCGCGATATTTCATTTTCCTATCGTTGCCTAACATTATACCGGTATTACCGTGAACGGTATAATATGGCCCAGCCCTAGTCCCAACCCTCCTGGACAAGTGTTGTGATTTTGAATCCCTCCTGTATTCCTCCTCAATATTTGAACGCTTAACAGTGTCCACGTCACACAGCTCCATGGATTTTGGATTATCTTCTCTGCTCAAGGGGAGGAGGTGGAGAAAGAATCTATTCGGGTCCAGCTATGTCGGATTATTGCTGCCAGCTTGTTTTTTGTGGAGCGCTTATCGGAGCAGCACAATGACTTTTTTTGGCTACAACTGGAGGAGTTTCCCATTCACTGCCAAAGCAGCAAGTCCCTCAGCATGCAGACTGAATCACTCCAGCCCCTGTGTGACGCAGCTCTCCCTACACCAGATACAGGAATTAAAGTTGGCGTGTTGAGCCTCCCGCCTGTCTCCAGGTCCATGTCGATGCAGCAGCAGACAAGTGCTGCATTTTCCTGGACACAACCAGTGGCTGCTTCTAGCACCACATTCACCTCAGCCATGGCAGCGCCAGCTTCCACAACCGTGGCTTCCAGGAGGAGGCGGTGTCCACGTCATCACCGCGGCTTACAGCAGCATGAGGTGGGTGACTGTGTTCCGCGTGTTTTTTCTAAGGAGGAAGCTAAAATCAACACAGATTTGCCAGTTCATTGGCCCGGTTATGAAGAGACTGTTCATGTTCATGAAAGGACTAAGACTGACAAGTTACTGCCCAAGTCTTCCACAGAACATCTTATCGCTTTGCACAATTATCTAGCATCTCTGTGTATTAATCATGCCACGACCCATGCTTCTAAGAAGTCAGGCTTCAAGACTGTTTTCACTGGAGATGCTAGCCATGAGGCTCAGCAAAGCCCCTGTGGGACTGAGACCCAGGCCAGGTTATCCAGAGGCTGATTTGGAGGACTAACTTTGCTCTGGACCTCCCGAAGAGCCTGTTTCTGCTTCCATGGGGGTCACTGAGCAGTTTGTGTAGACTCTTCTAGTTTTTCTGTTTATAAGATTGGGGAAACCAATCTTATAAACAGTAACTAGAACCACTGAAGGAACAATGGGCTGGTAGGTCAGTTCCTTCATCATAATTATGTAAATTCTCATGACCACTGATCAAAGACCACTGATCAATGGCCATGAGTACCATTCACAGAGAGTTGGGGAATGGCTGCAATCACAGCATTGTAAGATGGCGAAAGATGTACCCTTAGGCCCCCTCCTCGATTCAGAGATGGTCTTTCCCTTTTCATGTAAATGGCCTCTTGACGCCACGCTCAAACTTGCGTTCCTCCCTGTCCAGGATGTGTACATCCTCATCAGTGAAAGAGTGTCCACTGGCCTGTAGGTGTTGTGGAGGCAGATTTTTCTTCTCATGTATTAATCACATATTTAATCATATCACATTAGTTATAGAAATATCACTCTTACTTTACTATAGTAAGAGCACTGAGCTCAGCAGTACAGCCGGGATCCAGGTTTTGATTGCATGATTTTTTTTTCCTCTTTCAGAAATATGGAACAGAAAACATGGAGTATGAAGTGTGTAGAAGCTGAGGAATGCAGTAAAGAGAAGTGTGTTTGTGTGTGTTTGTAAGAAGTGATGGAAAGAGATGTGTTAAAATGTGGATAGAAGAATAAGAGAGGGAAAGTGTTATTGAGCAGTGATGAAAATGATATTATAAGTGTCTCAGTCTGTTATTACAGGTGACTACGGAACTGGATCAATGTCCACCACGGCACAGCGGCCAGAACAAAATATATATTAACAATGCTTGGTGCATGAACTCCACTACTACTGAGAGTCACTGCTCACCTAATGCGGAGTTTTTAATGGTCAAATGCAGACCTTATTATCTCCCCAGAGAACTCACTTCGATCATACTCACTGCCGTGTATATACCCCCCGACGCTAATGCTAGGTTGGCCATGAAAGAACTTTCTGCAGCCATTAACAAACACCAGAATAAACACCCCGAGGCTGCTTTTATTGTTGCTGGCGACTTCAACCACACCAACTTAAAGACAGTCCTCCCCAGATTCCACCAACATGTCTCCTGCCACACCAGAGGAGACAAGACTTTAGACCATGTGTATTCCAACCTGGCTGGAGCTACAAAGCCACACCCCTCCCCCACATTGGACAATCGGACCATCTCTCCCTGTTCCTCACACCTAGGTATTCACCACTCATCCAACGTGTGAAACCTGCTGTGAGGACAATTAAAGTGTGGCCAGAGGGGACAGACGCAGTGCTCCAGGACAGATTTAAAAACACAGACTGGAATATGTTCACCCACACAGACCTGGACCAGTACGCCTCATCTGTACTGGATTACATCTCCAAACCACAGACAGTGTCACCACCCAGAAACGGATCACCATGTACCCCAACCAGAAGCCTTGGATGAACCGGGATGTTCGTCTCCTCCTGAAGGCCCGCAACACCGCCTTTAGGTCAGGAGATGCACACGCCTACAGCACAGCCAGGGCTAATCTAAAGAAGGGCATCAAAAAAGCCAAACACCATTACAAAAAGAAGGTAGAAGAACACTTCTCCAACTCCAACCCCCGACGCATGTGGCAAGGACTCCAGACCATTACAGACTACAGGACCACCAAACCCTCCCCCGCATCCTCTGATGTCTCCTTCCTCAACGAGCTCAACAACTTTTATGCTCGTTTTGAGCGAGGGAACCCCACAACCACAACCAAAGCAGACATGACGCCAGACCACCAACCTCTGACTCTCTCCCCCACCGATGTAGGAGCGGTGCTGAGCAGGATCAATGTCCACAAGGCTGCAGGTCCTGATGGCATCCCCGGGCGTGTTCTCAGAGCGTGTTCTGGGGAGCTTGCAGGAGTGCTCACAGACATATTCAATCTGTCCTTGGCCCACGCTGTGGTACCGGCCTGCTTCAAATCCACCTCCATCGTCCCGATACCCAAAAACTCCAACCCATCTTGCCTCAATGACTAGTAGCACTCACCCCCATCATCACTAAGTGCTTAGAGCAGCTGGTCCTAGCACACTTCAAATCCTGTCTCCCCACACCCTGGACCCCACCAATTCGCATACCGCCAGAACAGGAGCACAGAGGATGCAGTCTCCATTGCACTGCACTCTGTCCTCTCACACCTGGACAACAACAACACCTACGCCAGAATGCTGTTTATAGACTTCAGTTCAGCATTCAATACAATCCACCCCTCACAACTCATCAGGAAACTGACAGACCTGGGCATCAGTTCCCTCATCTGCAAATGGTTACTGGACTTCCTGACCAACCGCCCCCAACATGTCCGGCTGGATAACCACTGCTCATCTACCATCACAATGACCACAAGACTGTGTGATGAGCCCTTTCTCACCTGGACGACCAACTGCTCCAAGCTGGTCAAGAAGGCTCACCAGCGCCTCTTCTTCTTGAGGACTCTGAGGAAGAACCACCTGTCCTCAGACATCCTGGTGAACTTCTATCGCTGCACCATCGAGAGCATCCTGACCAACTGTATAACAGTCTGGTACGGGAACTGCTCTGCCTCGGACCGGAAGGCGTTGCAGAGGGTCGTGAAAACTGCCCAGCGCATCGCCGGAGCACCACTTCCTGCCATAAAAGACATCTACAGGAAGCGGTGTCTGAAAAGGGCTGGGAAAATCATCAAAGACCCCAGTCACCCATCACATGGACTCTTCACCCTCCTGCCCTCTGGGAGGCGCCACAGGAGCCTCCGGACTAAGACCACCAGGTACCGGAACAGCTTCTTCCCCACAGCTGTCAGACTCCTGAACTCTGCCTCCTGACATCTGACCCACGTTAAACTCATGGACTGAACATACACACCCCCACAATGGACAACTGTACCCTCAAACACACAATAATAACATGGAGTGAACCACCACTCACAACCACTAGCACTTTATATAGCCTCTGTAGAAACTATCTACACCCTCACTTACAGTGGGGCAAAAAAGTATTTAGTCAGCCACCGATTGTGCAAGTTCCCCCACCTAAAATGATGACAGAGGTCAGTAATTTGCACCAGAGGTACACTTCAACTGTGAGAGACAGAATGTGAAAAAAAAAATCCATGAATCCACATGGTAGGATTTGTAAAGAATTTATTCGTAAATCAGGGTGGAAAATAAGTATTTGGTCAATAACAAAAATACAACTCAATACTTTGTAACATAACCTTTGTTGGCAATAACAGAGGTCAAACGTTTACTATAGGTCTTTACCAGGTTTGCACACACAGTAGCTGGTATTTTGGCCCATTCCTCCATGCAGATCTTCTCGAGAGCAGTGATGTTTTGGGGCTGTCGCCGAGCAACACGGACTTTCAACTCCCGCCACAGATTTTCTATGGGGTTGAGGTCTGGAGACTGGCTAGGCCACTCCAGGACTTTCAAATGCTTCTTACGGAGCCACTCCTTTGTTGCCCGGGCGGTGTGTTTTGGATCATTGTCATGTTGGAAGACCCAGCCTCGTTTCATCTTCAAAGTTCTCACTGATGGAAGGAGGTTTTGGCTCAAAATCTCACGATACATGGCCCCATTCATTCTGTCCTTAACACGGATCAGTCGTCCTGTCCCCTTGGCAGAAAAACAGCCCCATAGCATGATGTTTCCACCCCCATGCTTCACAGTAGGTATGGTGTTCTTGGGATGCAACTCAGTATTCTTCTTCCTCCAAACACGACGAGTTGAGTTTATACCAAAAAGTTCTACTTTGGTTTCATCTGACCACATGACATTCTCCCAATCCTCTGCTGTATCATCCATGTGCTCTCTGGCAAACTTCAGACGGGCCTGGACATGCACTGGCTTCAGCAGCGGAACACGTCTGGCACTGCGGGATTTGATTCCCTGCCGTTGTAGTGTGTTACTGATGGTGACCTTTGTTACTTTGGTCCCAGCTCTCTGCAGGTCATTCACCAGGTCCCCCCGTGTGGTTCTGGGATCTTTGCTCACCGTTCTCATGATCATTTTGACCCCACGGGATGAGATCTTGCGTGGAGCCCCAGATCGAGGGAGATTATCAGTGGTCTTGTATGTCTTCCATTTTCTGATGATTGCTCCCACAGTTGATTTTTTCACACCAAGCTGCTTGCCTATTGTAGATTCACTCTTCCCAGTCTGGTGCAGGTCTACAATACTTTTCCTGGTGTCCTTCGAAAGCTCTTTGGTCTTGGCCATGGCGGAGTTTGGAGTCTGACTGTTTGAGGCTGTGGACAGGTGTCTTTTATACAGATGATGAGTTCAAACAGGTGCCATTCATACAGGTAACGAGTGGGGGACAGAAAAGCTTCTTACAGAAGACGTTACAGGTCTGTGAGAGCCAGAGATTTTCCTGTTTGAGGTGACCAAATACTTATTTTCCACCCTGATTTACGAATAAATTCTTTACAAATCCTACCATGTGGATTCATGGATTTTTTTTTCACATTCTGTCTCTCACAGTTGAAGTGTACCTCTGGTGCAAATTACTGACCTCTGTCATCATTTTAGGTGGGGGAACTTGCACAATCGGTGGCTGACTAAATACTTTTTTGCCCCACTGTATGATAACACACAATCTCATCTTAGCTGTGCTTTCTAGCCTAGACCAATGATCTAATAAGGATACTCCTAAATCAAAACCCGCAGAAATTATTACATGCTTTTTCCAATCCCACGGCGTTGTTGCCTTTTGGCGTTTTCATAACCTTTCATCAAGGGCATACTGCTACTACTCTCCTGTCCACAAAACATTCTCTCGGATAGATTTTTTTCTTTTATTGATAAACGTGCTCTTCCACTGGTTGAAACTTGCAATTATCAATCTATTGTTATTTCAGACCATGCTCCCCTAGTGATGAGAATGCACATCCCTGGTGCCAATCGCATATACTGCCCCTGGAGTTTTAATCCTGTTTTACTCTCTAATGAAGCATTCATGAATTTTAGAAAATCTGAGATTAGAGACTTTCTTGAACCAAACCAGACCCCTGGGATGTCTTTTTCAGTCATATGGGAGTCCCTGAAAGCCTATCTTCGGGGTCAAATTATCTCATTTTCAGCAGCAAGAAAAGAAGCTGACACTGAGCACTTGAAACAGCTATTATATGATATTTTGCGGTTAGATATAAACTACAGTCACTCACCATCGGAAAGCACCCTTAAAGAACGTCAGACCCTCAAAATGAAATTTGATCTTTTTTCAACAAAGCAAGTGGAGCAACCTATCCTAAAGTCTAGACGTACTTTCTATGAGGAGGGAATTGGCAGTGTCTTAGCACATCAAATACGTCAAAAGTCATCCAAACAGTTCATCTCTGAAATAGCTGATGAACAGGGCCTAAAGCATACAGACCACGCAGAAATCAACTCCTGCTTCCAACAATTTTACTCTTATTTATATACCGCAGAATCATGCCAAGATGAGTCTGCTATGGACAGTTTCCTTAGTTACCTCAGTATAACCACAGTTGACCCAAAACTGGTTACTGAACTCGAAAGGGACCTCTCTATCCAGGAGGTCATGATGGCGATTGGTGGAATGCAAAGTGGCAAGTCCCCTGGACCAGATGGATTTTTAAAGACATTTTCTAACAAACTTGCACCACTTCTGCTGTCAGTCTTTTTGGAGTCCTATTCATCTGGCACTCTCCCTCCAACTATGAGAGAAGGGTTTTTTTCCACTCATTCTTAAAAAGAACAAAGACCCTCTCCAATGTAGCTCATACTGGACGATTTCACTGCTAAACACCAATGCAAAAATTCTTGCAAAGATTTTTTCACAGCGCTTAGGAGGTCGTGTTACTAACAATCATCTCCACAGACCAAACCGGCTTTATCAAGGGCAGACACTCTTTCTTCAACATTAGACGCATCTTAAGCATAATTCATGACCTTCCCTCAAAGGATTACACCTGAAGCCCTACTGTCACTTGATGCTGAGAAGGCCATTCCACCGGGTGGAGTGGGACTACCTTTTATATAGTTTGAGCAAATTTTCCGTCCCGGGCTGCTCTGTCACTAATTATCGTTACTGTACTTTCATTACAAGTGTTATACTGTAAAAGCAACAGGCTGCACTCTGATTCAGCTCCTGCCCAGAGCTGATTATTAAATATGTGCATTCAGTCTCCACATGTGTAAAGACAGTAACACCAACTTTATTATTATTTTTTAAGCTTGTACCTCAGTAACTCCTCATTAATCTGTAACTATGGATTAAACTGTAGAACTGAAAAAATGTAAGAGAAGAACTTCAGATCCTGAGCGTGTGAGGAGAGAAGGATCAGCTTTATTTCAGATTTAAGAGATAGACTTTATAATTCAGTTTGCGATGGTTCTGTTCTCTTTGCGATTACAGGAGCTGCCCTCAGGTTCAGACCTCAGCACCAGTCAATGACAGCAGACAGATCATCCAACATGTTCACATGTTAACTGCAAAATTAACTGATGAAAACAGTACAAAGGTTAAAGTACCACATGTGCTGTCAGTGAAAGCTGCAGCTGTTTTATTGATGAAGTCAAAGACAAAAAGTCAAAAGGATTAATCACCCATGTAACTGTGTCACTATATATCAGCATTAACATAGCCCTGTTTGGTGTTTCAAAGAGCTGCTGATCTGTAAATGTCCGGAGACTCTGGAGAGTATCCGAGTATTTATGACGTTACACGTTACACAAACCAAAAGTCTCCATCACAGTGTTCATGAAGATGAGGAGTGCTGAAGATTTCCCAGTGAGGGAGCTGCTGGTGAAGATGATGAGTTCCGCTTGATCAATGCCATGAGCTTCAGTCTTCCTGGTGTTTCTTGAATGAAGCCTCTATGGGCAGAAATCTGTGCCATCAGAAACTGAATATGAATAAGTTAAATTTGAATTTGAATTGCTCAGATTGAATCTGAATTGTAACTTGAATAAATGCTTTAAAATACTAAACATGAATTATCCTAATTTTAAATTCAATTTATTGGTTTGAAAATGATCATCACTAAATTGAAATTTAATTTTATATTTTGAAAACGAATTAATTTTCTTTGAAACCGCATTTTATCCTTTAAAAATTCAGCTTTCGAATAATTTCAGATTCACTTCTCACCATTCAGTTTCAGTTCTACAATTCAATTTCAGTTCCAAAATTCAGTTTTTTGGGACTTAAATCCGGTTCCGGTTCAAGAGTAGTCGAGTGCAGATTAATAGAACTACGTTTTGCTAGCGGACCGAAAGTGTTACTGACAGGAATCTACAGCATCTTGAGCTGAATTAAGACTTCAGAAGTCATTTGTCATGTCGAATGACCAGCGGATAAACTCTCAGGTTACTAATAAATGTATTACATGTATAGGAACAAGCGTCATGTTAACAAATGATAGCCATACAGTACCTTTAATCTTATTGTAGCTGTTAGCTAAAAATGCTAATTTAGCGTAGTTTGCCCTGAATTCAGCTTTGACAAACAAATATGATCGACTGTTTCTAGTAGAATTCCAAAGTTGTCATCTTGTACCCTCTCAGAGTACCCCCTCTGTATGCTTGCAGAGACCCCTACAGTAGGGAAACATGCAAACCGGTAGGGATGGGTATTGATAAGATTTTCACGATTCCGATTCCATTTTCGATTCTGTTTAACGATTCGATTCTTTATCGATTCTCTTATCGATTCTCTTATCGATTCTCTTATCGATTCTTTTTAAAAAAGGAGAACACTAAGGTCGATTCGCTTAGAACTTTGTTTTATATCTTCTCTTTGAACAAGATAGAAATTTAGGAGCAACATGGCCTTACAAACCCAACAGTGAGATCTTAAGAGATCATTAAGAGATCCACAGCCTAGTGATAATTTAGAACATTTTTGCTTGAAGATTCCACAGCTAAATGTTTGTTACAAAGCCAGATTGAGTCCATTTGTAACCCTCAAGGCTTTTGTTAGCTTTTAAAGAGTCCCCTGAGTAGTACGACGGGAAGTTTATTAGGTAGTTATGTATGTCCGGATAGCATAGATCTGGGATGCTGGAATACTTTTGAAAAGCACGCCAGGAGCATTATACGGGTCAGTAATACTTAACCTAGTTTTTTTTTGATATACAGCAAGATGTCATGCAAATTAAAGTGGGATGAATACTCTGATGGCTGAAAAGTTTCTGTAGTGCCGCTTACAGTGGTGTTGTTCATGTTGCTGCCAAAACGGTCAGCTGACAACTGGTAGTCACGTGGGGTCCAGAGCATATTTTGCTTCCTGCAACTGGTCCGTCGGATTATTGTCTCCCCAGTAACACTTCCGTTGTTTTTTCCTATTTGTATATTAAATTTTTCCTATTTGTTGTTCTTTTCCCCCCCTATATCTGTTGTTGTTTTACTATATCCATTGTGTTTTTTCCTATTTCCATTGTCGTTTTTCCTATTTCCATTGTCCATTTGACCTCTTAGGGCCACCGTAGAGGAGGATCTCTGCTGTCTGGTCTGTCAGCAGGTCTTCATAGATCCTGCTTTTCTGTCATGCAGCTACAGCTTCTACAAAGACTGTCTGAAGAGTAGGGATGGGTATTGATAAGATTTTCACGATTCCGATTCCATTTTCGATTCTGTTTAACGATTCGATTCTTTACCGATTCTCTTATCGATTCTTTTTTATAAAGTAGAACACTAAGGTCGATTAGCTTAGAACTTTGTTTTATATCTTCTCTTTGAACAAGATAGAAATTTACAAGTAACATGGCCTTACAAACCCAGCAGTGAGATCTTAAGAGATCCAGCCTACGGCTCTTCAATGGGGTGTCACAGGGTCCCCAGGAAAAAAAATTGTAAATGTAAAATAATAAAATAAATATTCTTCTGTAGCAATAACAAAGTATAACATAAATTATTCTGTAGCAATTACAGAGAGATCTCTCCCCTCTTTGTGCTGACAATCATCAAATATACAGATATTTACAAACTCTTCAGATCAAAACACAAACACTTTTTTAATTGTAACATCAAATCAGACTAAATGTTTATTTTTTTAGATTGATAAATATAAAAAACATATTTGTTAACTTTAAGAGTAAAGAGAGAAACTATCTGTATTTCTTAATTGCAAATGGCACCAAATTGTATTCAAACTTGAGCCACACTTATGGAGCTCCACAGTTCTTTTCCTGGTGTTTTGGTTGACATCTCTTGATTTTCCCATGTCACAGAAACAGGCTCTGTGTTTTGCCTTATATGCATCCACAGCTGTGCCACCAGATTTACTCACATGGACTCTACTAACCTATCAGAAGCTTCTTCAGCTCAGAATGGAATCGTCTGCAGTTTTCTTATTAATTAACAATAAACTTAGTGTATATGTACTCCTAAATTTGATGAAAGTGATAAAAAACAGAAGCTCTGTCTCTCTTTATTCTGACATTTAACTAATTCAAAAGATATTTCAATATTTATCTAAAACAAAACAAGTTTACTCTAAATTGATGTTGTACAGTAAAAAAATGTTCTTGTGTTTTCCATAAAGTGTATGTAAATATCTGGTTTAAACTGTGAATATACTGCTGTGTATTGAAATTCCTCTTGTTTTGCATAGAAATATACTGAACAACATACAAAGCATAATATATAAAATAACATCTACCAGAGTTTTTTCTTTGAAAGAAGCCCCTTATAGTCCATTCTTAGTATTTCAGTACATTACTGAAACCGATTTATTTAGCCGTGGAGGGTAACAACTGAAAATATGAAATAAACACACATGTAAGCTAAGACTCTCTAAAGAAACAGCATTGTTGTTGTTCGGCTTTTCATTTCGCCATTTGTTGATTCACTTGAAGAGCAAGTAACGTAATATGGGTCAAGTGATCAGTTTGATATCAATCTTTCGTGATACACCGTCATATTTACATTATTTGTACAGTACGAATGATTTGCTTTGGTACCTGGTCGAAACTTCAGTTCTCCTCTGTCTGTCTGGCTGCGTTTCTCATCAGCTACACTCGCATAAGGCTAGCAGCTCGCCCCCATGCGGTCAGTGTCTGAGCTCAGATCATACCAATATTAGGGGGGATTTACGCACAGTCGTAAATTCCCACAGTGTGGCAGCTATGTGCTTCGAATATTGTGTGACATAAATAAATAATAAAGTCTAACTTGACATAAATAAGCATAAAATCAAGAGTTCGGACACCGGTTTGTAGGGATGGGTATCGAAAACCGGTTCTTGTTGAGAACCGGTTCCCACTGTTTCAATTCCTTGGAATTGTTTGCCATTTTTGCAAACGATTCCCTTATCGATTCCAGTCGCCCCGAATGACGTCACCACGTTGCGGAGCGTCATTTACCTGGCAGGAAACACGGCCGTAAGCGGCTCAAACGCTCAAAAGTTTGGTTATACTTTACGAGAACGGATGACAACAGGGCAACTTGCAATACTTGCAAAGTAGATATTTCATTTAAGGGAGGAAACACTGACGAATATGCAAAAGCATTTGCTCACAAAACACGCGATGACCTTAAATGAATGTCGTGTTTTTAATTCCGCTCCGGACTCGTGAATCTCAACCCAGCAGCAGCGGTAACGTTTGCATGTCCTCTCCCGTTAATGCGGCAGGTAAATAATCAACTAACAGTGCATATTACACTCAACAAAAATATAAACGCAACACCTTTGTTACTGCTCCCATTCCCCATGGGATGGACGTAGAGACCTAAAATTCATTCCAGATACTAGGGCTGCCACGATTAGTCGACTATTAAAATCGTCGACGACTAATTTAATAGTCGACGCATCGTTTGAAGCTTTGTAAGATCACAAAAGACGCAGGAATAGTAGTAGGATTTAAGAGTGTAATAACGGACTGAAACAGAAGATGGCAGCACTGCATGTACAAGGATGCCAGCTGCCGTTAAACCCCGAAGAAGAAGAAGCTGTGTCCCAGAATTCATAGCGCAGCCCAGCTCAGTTGTCAACAATGGCGGCAGCTAGTTAGTTTTAATTTACTCTTATTATTCTTTCTGGGTCACAAAATAAACGTTTAACATATTTTCAGGCGAGAATGTAGCTGTGTAAACCTCAAATATCTGCTCAGTTTATCAAGACACCACATATTTTCAAAAGCGCTCCGACGTTTTCGGAGACGTCTGTTACCCACTAGCTCGTTAGCTAGGCGGGGGCAAGGCTAACTAGAGCCGTGAGAACACCGGACTCCCGGCAAATCGTTTTCAAACCCACCGCCGTCTTTCGCTAGTCAGGTTAAACATATATATAAGTCACTTAGATAACTTAAAAATGTTATTGTTTGGCTTTCTTTAGTATTTTATTTGTTCCTGAGTAAATCGGTTTGGCTGAGATTAAAGTTATAGTTTTTGCACAGCTAAAACTGTCAAGCAGACAGCTGATTATCAGAAGTGTGAGACGCTGGAGAATATACTCCGGTGTCCTGTTATATTTTAGAAAGCAAGGAGTTTATTAAACTTCACCGAAACAATCTGCAAATTTCATTAAAATTAATAAACTACCATCTTGTCTTTATTTTTAGTTAGCACAAACACTTCAAAGCTGTAAGCTAATGATAGTTATATAAGACCAGATGCTGCTGGTGCAATAAGCTGTACGCTGTACGTCCAGTGGATGATGATCTGATTAGTCGACTAATCGCAAAAATAATCGGTGACTAGTCGACTATCAAAATAATCGTCTTGTGGCAGCCCTCCAGATACACAATATAACCATCCCTCCCAAACAGTGGTCACAAATCAGTCCAAATGTGTGGTAGTGGGCACATCTGCTATATTGAGATAATCCATCCCACCTCACAGGTGTGCCACATCAGGATGCTGATCTGACATCATGAGTAGTGCACAGGTGTACCTCAGACTGCCCACAACAAAAGGCCACCCTGGAATGTGCAGTTTTGTCTCACAGCAAAATGCCACAGATGCCACAAGCAATGAGGGAGCGTGCAATTGGCATGCTGACAGCAGGAATGTCAACCAGATCTGTCGCCCGTGCATTGAATGTTCATTTCTCAACCATAAGCCGTCTCCACAGGCGTTTCAGAGAATATGGCAGCACATCCAACCGGCCTCACAACCGCAGACCTCGTGTAACCACACCAGCCCAGGACCTCCACATCCAGCAGGTTCACCTCCAAGATCGTCTGAGACCAGCCACCCAGACAGCTGCTGGAACAATTGGTTTGCACAACCAAACAATTTCTGCACAAACTGTCAGAAACCGTCTCAGGGACGCTCAACTGCATGCCCGTCGTCCTCATCGGGGTCTTGACCTGACTCCAGCTCGTCGCCGTAACAGACTTGTGTGGGCAAATGCTCACATTCGATGGCGTCTGGCACGTTGGAGAGGTGTGCGCTTCACGGATGAATCATGGTTCACATTGTTCAGGGCAGATGGCAGCTGAGAATGTCCCAGTTCTTGCATGGCCAGCATACTCACCGGACATGTCACCCATTGAGCATGTTCGGGATGTGCTTGACCGGCGTATACGACAGCGTGTACCAGTTCCCACGAATATCCAACAACCTCGCACAGCCATTGAAGTGGAGTGGACCAACATTCCACAGGCCACAATTGACAATCTGATAGACTCCATGCGACGATGTGTTGCACTGCATGAGGCAAATGGTGGTCACACCAGATACTGACCGGTTCTGGGTCCCCAGACCCCCAATAGCGCAAAAAACTGCACATTCCAGGGTGGCCTTTTGTTGTGGGCAGTCTGAGGTACACCTGTGCACTACTCATGATGTCAGATCAGCATCCTGATGTGGCACACCTGTGAGGTGGGATGGATTATCTCAATATAGCAGATGTGCCCACTACCACACATTTGGACTGATTTGTGACCACTGTTTGGGAGGGATGGTTATATTGTGTATCTGGAATGAATTTTAGGTCTCTACGTCCATCCCATGGGGAATGGGAGCAGTAACAAAGGTGTTGCGTTTATATTTTTGTTGAGTGTATGTTAGCGCGATCTGTCTTATTACAAAACCTGACATTACTGTGCATTTAGGTGATCATGATGAGAGAGACAGAGTCTGTCTGGCTCAGATGCTGGCAGTTCTTGCTGCAGTCTACCGGTAGCGTCTCCTTTCAGGCCAGGATAGACGAATGTCACCGAGCAGTGACTAAGTTTGTGGTAAAAGGCTGCCACAGCAGATGCCCCCGATTTTCGGTAAGTGAATGTGTTTAATTGTAGGCAGGGACATTACTGGATATTCTTG
>NW_024584212.1:0-3495 GCF_018398535.1 Haplochromis burtoni
CTGGTGTCAAAATGCTGCTCAGCTAGTACTGAAGCTCAGAAAATATCCCTATAAAATAATTCCCACATCATTGCTTTATTGATATAACACATCCACTGTGGAACCACTGTTTCATGTTGTTTGCACCAAATGTTGCACAGACACACCAGGCAACAAATTTTAGTCTCAAAGTAGTTTTCTTTGCAACCAGGAACGGCAGGCAGTGTGGTCTTCTGCTCCTTCCTGCATTCAGAGATGCTCTTCTGCATATCTTGGTTGTAATAAGTGGTTATTTGAATGACTATTCTCTTCCTTCTGGGTGGAAGAATTATGGCTATGCTCCTTTGAAGTCTGGGAGTAACAAGGTGTCTTCTCCTAGTGAACCGCTGCTCATTTTCTCTTTACGGGACCAGTCTTTGTAAACCCCAGAGTTGGTTGTGTGGGAAAATCCCAGTAGATCACGAGTTTCTGAAATATTCAAAGTTCAAAGCCACTTAAACATAATATATTAAATTTATGTTGCATTATGGAGAAAAATGTAACACACACACAAAAATTCAGCAACATTCTTTAAAAATTCAGTTTGGTGTTTTATAATTTGAACAACTTGTATTTTTGCTAAACACTCATGCTCGGTTTTTACATAGACTCTTGAATTCATGGACACGAAAAATGCTTTGTATGGATGGATATTTATTTGATCTTTTTGACCTTTTTTTCATTACGTCTTCATTTTTATTTATTTATTTTTTTTTTTTTGTGCAGTTTTATGTTTAAGGAAATCTTGTTTTTCTTGTGCTCTAAATGACCAGAAAACAGTTATGTTGTCAGTCACCAATACAGAAACTTGCTGAATCTTGTGGGCCTTAGTGAAGATCACCCATTAAACTATGGAGTAAAACAAGAATGTGTTTGTTTGTTTTTTAAATTATCGTATGTAGCACTGGAATCCACCTTGAGCCTTCTTAGTTTAAAACTTGGAAGAACAACACGCCTTATTATGTTTCACTTTTTCCATATTTTACACCCACTGGGTTCCTTTGCATTCTCTTCGTCCTTTGTGACATGAAACCATTTTCTAAACTGTTTTTGACACATTTGACTTTATCGTCCTAAAAAGCCTTCTACAATATAGATATAACATATTTATAACCCAAGTTTAACAATAACTCTGACATACCTCTCTCTCTTTTGTTGCGCCTCAGATCACCAGAAGCTGGAGCGAGAGGCTCGTATTTGTCGTCTGTTGAAACACCCCAACATCGGTGAGGACATGCTTTTCTTATTTTCAACCCACTGAAAATAATTTATTTAAATGAGTTTGAATCCATTTAAAAGTAAAGACCAGTTTAGATTTGATTAACAGTCTTTTATTCCTGATACAGAACAATTTCTTTTTTTTTGCCAAAACACACACTTAACATTTTTTATTAAAAGATCCAATAGAAGTATATCGTTTTATTCATTTGTTGTTTAAACCGAACCCTGTATTGCCAGAAGCTCCTACCCTATTGTAAACACATATGATGTAAGACTCAATTATTTCGACTCCCTGTGGTTTCTACCCCACGCGCACTCTCACTATCTCTTTATCTCACCTTTTTCCTTTTTTAAAAAAAACAACCAAAAACTTAAAATGCAGCAGTCATCCCCAGTGTTTTTCAGAAACTCTTTGAATAACCATCATAGCTTGAATGCTCCAGCTACACAGAGCCCAGGAATCACTTTATCTCTCTCAATCTCTCTTTTTTTTTCTCTCGCAGTTCGTCTTCATGACAGTATATCAGAGGAGGGCTTCCACTACCTCCTGTTTGACTTGTAAGTCATCGTCATCGTCGTCATCCTCTCCTCTCTGCTCCTCCTCATTCCTTTTATCTTCTGCCCCCCTTTTCTTTTAGCTGCCTGCCTCTCAGTTTTCCCAGCTCTTCCATATACATATACAATTGCATAACTCTCTCTTATATTTGCCCCACCACCACCACCACTGCCACTATCACCACCCACGCTATCCACATCTATCTCTCAGCAATTCCCTCTAGTTTCCATGGTAACAGTGTGGGAAGGGGGGATGAAGTGAAGGAGGGATTGGGGGGAGGGGGGAGCTGTAGAAAATAAGAACTGAAGTAGGAATCCTTGATTTGAAGCATTTATAACCACACACCACCATCACTACCTCCTCCTTCCACTCCAACCAGTCCAGCTTTCCTAAATAAAAGTGTGTGTGTGTGTGTGTTGTGTGTGTGTGTGGGGGTGTGTGTGTGTGTGTGTGTGTGTGTTTGTGTGTTGCAGTTGGGTGGTGTGTTGGTTTTTTTGCTGTTAGGGTGCCGGAGGTGAACTATTTGAGGACATCGTAGCCAGAGAGTATTACAGTGAGGCCGATGCCAGGTAGGAGCGCAGCCTTCACTCCTGTATGTGGGGCTTCTCTTTGCCCTTAAATGGTCTTTGTCCTCTGTTGTCTTCTTGTCTGTTTTTTTTCTTTGATTGTACATGTTCTTCCTCTTCTTTTGTGACTCTGCTCTGCTCTTCCTTCCCCTCTTCGTCTCGCTGTCCTCTCCTCTTACTACTTGCTCTGTGTTGTCTTATCTTGTCCCCTGTTTTCTGCCCCTTACATCCTTTGTCTGCATGTGTTGCTGTTCACTTCTGTTCTTTCTCTGCCTTTTACTGTCTTCTTTTGTATCTTCTTGCCTTTTCTTTTCTGTTAGTGGTCTTCCTTCTACTTCCTGTTTTCATTGCTATACTACTACCACCGCCACTTTCTTTGTTCTTTTCATCTTTATCCCCCCCTTTTTGTTATATTTCTCCTCTGTCCTTTGCCTCTTCCTTTACATCAGAGCACTTCACCTCTCACACTGACACAGGACTACCTTTAAGGTTTGACCACTATAGGTTTTCAGTACCAAATCACAGTAAATTGTGATGACTAAGATACTTGTAACCTGTGGTTAGGGTCGAAGTTGCAAACACATACATAACACAAGATATGTGTTAAGATGTTTATATAGCTACAAAATATCTGAGCAATAACAATAACTGTTGTTGCATTGATATGACATCCTTAAAAACACAGTTTACCAAGTTTTTGATGAAAAAGCAAAACATTCTTTTGTTTTCTTATGTTTCTTTCTTCTGTGAACTTGTTATTATGGAGCTGATTTTTCTGCTAAGTGGTTTAAAGTCGGACCCAGGCGTGCTCAGCAAAATCCTAAATCAGTACTAAAGCATACAGAGAGCAGGTGGACACAAACCAGCTATGGGTTTAGACACTTGCCACAGGACGGAGCTCTGTCTCTGTTTAGTTACAGCTGTTCGTTACAGCCATACATTAAACTCCAGCTGACAACACAGCCATCAAACATGACATGATGCATGTTTGACATCAAAGTTTAGAAAAACATTTCATTTGCCTTTTAAAGGTGATCAGTCGGCACAGAATAAAGAAGTGGCTTAATTTGGGACTCACTCGAAGTCATCTTTAACCTATTCAGGTCTATACAAACAAAATCTAGGCAGTTTTTT
>NW_024584212.1:4953-6632 GCF_018398535.1 Haplochromis burtoni
CATTGTCGTCTTTGTGGGTGAATTGTTTTGTTTTTCAGGAAAACATTCATATAGATGTCAGCTGCTAATGTCAGCAGTTACAACAGGTGGCTAAGAGGCACTTATATCACTCACAGCAGAAAGGTCATAACCCACAGTGCTCTGTAATTTGTTCACTTTAATGCAAATGTACCCACTCACAAGTCTAAAATATAAGAGATTTTTTTAAAATCTTTATCTCAAGAAACGATTCATGCTTCCAACAAACGTAAATGTGGTTTCGCTGTTTCAAATGCATCTAAGATTCTCTGCGTTTCAGAAACTTACAGTACGATAGAAATTGTATGAAAAGGCAAACACCTTACTTACTGTCATTACGATGGTCATATATATAAAGCAATACAGATATCCTATAAATATCCATGCAGGCACTTCCTGACTTTTTTGTTGGTGCTTATCAAATAAAATTGATAAAGGGGATGGAAACAGTATTTGCAGTGAAATAGAAGGAACACACAAGACGGCAAATCCAAGAACTAACTTGTTAAGATGGCATATTGAATTATTATCAGATAATAACGATAACATACATACTCATGCGGATTACAAGTGAATTAAAAGTATACATAATTACTGCCTTCCACCTTTTTA
Organism: Haplochromis burtoni; assembly: GCF_018398535.1. NCBI lineage: Eukaryota > Metazoa > Chordata > Actinopteri > Cichliformes > Cichlidae > Haplochromis > Haplochromis burtoni. The sequence continues at coordinate 5,584 of NW_024584212.1, forward strand.
GTGGTTTTCTTTACTCAGTTACACAGAATTTGTGATGAATATCTTGTCTCATCACAGAATCATTTTATATCACGATACCACTCAAACTGTAATAGTATCATCTTGTGAGATTTTCTGATTCTCACGCATACTATAATTTATGTAATGAGGGTGACAGCATATCCGAGACATACAGACAGAGATCTGCTATATATAAATCTGACTTTCATTCACTAAATTACCATTTTGATGGTGTCAGAGAAAAGAATGATGGAATACCAGATGTAGCTCTGTCGTGATGGTGCTTCTAAATTCAACAGGGGTGATTTTTCTTTTTTTTCATTCTGGATTAAATGTTGTCTTTCTACTGGGCATTTTCTATCAGAGGCTACTGTCTCATTTATTGCATACTGGCATCTCACTGCGTGTGTGATGCTTTTAAACTAATAAAACAAAATTCACTTTATTTATTTTAGTGGCCAAGTAAAGGCAGCTGAACTATACTTCCATAACAGGATATAAAGAAATGTTCTTGTATATGTTTTTGAATTTGTAATCTGTTTTGACAGCAGCGATGCAGTGGTTTACTCTTTATGTGTAGGCCGCCAGGCACCTGCTTTATCCTACAGTACACATAAACCCTACAGCATTTGCCACCCACCTTGCAACCCTTGAAATGTTCATTCCTTGTTCATGCACACATACACACACGGACTCACTTTCCTTTCCCCTCCTTTCTGAATGTCACTCATTCAGGCCAGTACCCCCCCTCCCCACCTCCCTCCTCCACCTACCACCCCCACCCCAGTCCTCCCCCCTCGCTCCCTTGGAGACCAGCAAGAAGTGGGACTTTAATTAGCTACGATAATTAGTCTCACTCGCACACAGACCCCAAACTGTGCAGCATAACACCTTGTCGCCCCCCGTCAGAATCGAGTTTCTCTTAAGCAGCGTTTGATTGGATCGAGGCCATCGTGCTTTATTTGATTACAAATAAAGCTGCATTCAGGAATATTTAGGGAGCAGGAGCAGTGGCACACAAACATTGTTGATTTATTTAGTTGTTTTAC
>NW_024584212.1:7656-9511 GCF_018398535.1 Haplochromis burtoni
TTTTGGACAGTGAGATATTAGAGGCATGCACAAATGGATAAACAAAGGAGCAGCATGGAGACGCTCCCCTATTTCTAAATGCCATACTCAGTGGGTTTCTGTCAGGCCAAACACTGTGTCCACGCAGGCATGCAGTAAACTTTCAAATCACTGTCACTTTATATTAACTGACAGTCCAAACAGCAGCATCAGGAAGTGTGAAAAAGCAAATATAGAGCAGGTTATATTGAAGAGAAGAAGCCAGACGGTGTGGTGTTCTGTGCAGGTCTTCACCTCTTATCTGAGTAAGTCACAGGCATGTCCTTCCTGAAACAGTCAAACACAAATAGTTATCATAACCACTTAATGATAACTGTTAACTTTGTGACTCATAAAACATCTTTATCTGTGCTGTACACCCACCTATGCTTTTCTGCGGTGCTGCTGTTAAGTCCTTACTCTAGGGTGGATTTACTACATGTAGCGCCCTTTTGTTGTTTCGTCAACCATTCAACTATCATGTATAGAATCTGGAAAACCTTTAAAACATTTTTTAAACATTACATGAAAAATCAATACATGTTTTTAATAGATTATAAATATAAAAATATAATATTTTAATTTTTTTTTAATTCCCTTTGATTGTCATTAAAATTACACTAACTGCTACTGCAAAGTAACTTTCCTTGATTGTTATGAATAAATATTATATGTTTACTTTGTTTACTTTTACTATCTGACTCTTTGTCAGATGGATTGTTCACAAGTTAAAGTACACTAACAAAAATATAATCGATTATTATTCAACAGACTCTGGCTGAATTATGCTCACTATATTATATATTTTCAGCGGTATATATCTGATTATCCCTCCAAACAAGACCAAAAACCACCTACCGGTATTAGTGACGTGTCAACATCTTTTTGTCTTATCTAATTGGAGATTAAGTATCAGAATTTCAGGAGTGGGACCACACCTCCAAACACGCACCTTCTGGTTCTTATCTATATAGGTTCCCCCAGTTCTAAAAGCTGTTCATTCTCGTGTATGTGCCCCACCCTCCCTGACCTTTTCAATTCTTTAACTTCTTCACTTCTATTTAGTACATGGGGACCGGCCAGGCCTGGGAGCTGCTGCCACTCCCCTTCGAGGCCTTCCCCAAACTGCGGCTCAATTAATGTCCAAACCATTCACCTTTACCTACTAAAATGCTGTCAAACCTAAAATGAGGACGTGGGCCCAGCTAGTGAAATGCCTACAAAATGTTTTTATTTTACTGATTTTATTTTTAAGGAAAATACATTTTAAGTAAATATTAATGTGTAAATCTGCAGGGTACCATCTAGCTTTTCTGTATTTAATATATCATAACATCTAACTCTTGATGTTGGGTGGCTCCAGGTGCCACACGAATGGAGTTTGGAAACCACTGACCTCCCGTTTAGTATGCTGCGGGTTAGAAATCATTTAGCACAAGAGCTCAGGTCAGGAACTTGTGACTAGGGTTAAATTTTAAACAGTGCTGCGCCGATCTTTGATGCTGATGATGGTCAGTTGGTTCATTTTGAAGTTCACTGCAGCAACGGTGCAATGCTGAGCCTGCAGCTTTTTTTTTAAGTTACTCTTTAAGATTAGAAAAAAGCATTATATTACATCTTCTAAATGCCTTTACTTTACATACTCAGGTTTCTTTTTTGAAACGCATTAAATGTAATGGTAGGATTACCATGTGGCTGCAGATTGCTTCCAGGATCAGGAAATTAGTGCAGTCAGTAGGATTTACTATAACAGAAATATGCCTTTTGGTGTTGACGAGTATCAAATCATAAGCTGTGTGTGTGTGTGTGTGTGTGTGTGTGTGTGTGTGTGTGTGTG
>NW_024584212.1:10669-14577 GCF_018398535.1 Haplochromis burtoni
TGTCTTATTGTGTCGTGTTTTAAATTTTAATTGGAGGACCCTGGCCTACCTCACTCACCCTCCCTGATCCATCAGCCCTCCCCTTTCTTTTCAACCTTTTTTTTTTTCTTTTTACAGCGCCCACATAACAAAAGCTCCTGTTGCACTGACTGACAGCCAGATCTATTAATGAATGCACTTCAACAAATGTGCACACAGTCACCTGCAGCAAGAACACAACTTTCTGCAGGTGCAATAAATATCCAGGCCATGAAACCATCAATTTCTCCCACCAGACTCGTTAGGAAAAATCTACAGCTATATTTACTGTGTTCTTCATTGATTTTTTTTTTTCTCTTTTTCTTCCTTCTTTATCTTCTCTTCCTTTAAAATGCCGACTTCTCTTGTATTGATCCCTGAATTTTCAGGACAGCCTCATTTAACCCCTTTATAGATGTGTTACGGGATCTTAGGCTCGAAGACAGACACAGCAAAATAGGAGCCGAGATTATAAAACAAAGAATATTTTCCTTAATATTTTTGATTTTCTTATTATATATTCAATCTGTCTCTTCCTAACGTCACCGTAGTCAGACTCAAAGTAGCTCTAATATAATAAAATGAAACCTTAGGATGCTGCTATAATATTACTCATATGATAATATTAAAACATCAGAGATATCACAAATTAAACCCACTTAAGCAAACTCATTTTAAACACAATTTCATTCTGATATGAAGTCTTAAAGGTGATTTCATAAACAAGTGTAGTGCCTTAAAACAAGCTTTTATTCTAGACCTTCAGCCGTACAGTACGATGCAGGAGTTATTATTACTAATATTACCGCTCATTCAATCTCAGGTAATAGATATCAGTGCAGTATACTATGATATTTAGTCTAACAAGACATACATCGCTGTAGAATGAAACACTGAATTCATTGTATTTTAAAATGAGGATTTATGGTTATGCATCCGTGTCCATTTGCATAGTTCTCAGGCTATGCTGAGAGAAGGATTATGGGAATTCAAGAGTGTAAAGGCTCTGGAGACAGACTTGTATGGTCCTTCAGTAAGCCAACAGTGTGCCAAAGGTGTGCAATTCACTGCGTGGGTTGAATGGTGATTATTTGAAAATCTAAAGGAGGAATACTGAAGAGCTGACAAAGGCACGGTATGAACAAGAATAGTCCCATTACACTGCCTCTAAGTGGCTGTGAAAAATCTACAACTTGTAGATGTTGATCTATGAATCTCTGCAGGAAAAGACCAACAATCAGTGCAACAGTGCAGTGAGATCTCCACACGGTTGAGTCTACCTGTGGATATAAAAACGAAAAGGAAGAAAAGATGTTGTTTTCTTTGCTCTTTCCCTTGGACACCTGTTAGAGTCGCTGTCAAACATTGCCTTTTTGGGGAGAGTTAGAGATTAGACTTTAAAAATTTAAACACTGCAACATTGAATGTTGGTGTTAAATGATAATATGTTAAGGAATTTATTAGCATTACTGATGTTAAAGTAGTAGTGGCAATGGCAATGTGTATTGCTGCCTATAGACTGGAGCATTTAGGGTATCTGATTGCTGTTTTGAGCTCATGTTTCTCAGGTTTAGACAACAGTACAATACTGCACCTTTAATTCAAGGCACAGAAGCAAAAAATAATTCTGACCAGCTTATAATTTATCAAACGCCTGCTTGAAAATGTACAATTTAAACCACAAGTGAAACATTGTTTTTGTTGTCACATACTGTCATAGTAATGTTTTCTATCTAGAACCACAACACAAAAAAACAAGCACAAATTATTCCTGTCCTGTGGTGCATCTGCTGCTGTGATCTGTCGACCTAATTATTCACTTCCTCTTTGAAGAATATTGTAAATTGGACTAACTTGTTAGTTTGCAGCAGAACTACAAGCAAATGTGGCTTGTTAGAGCAGATTGTATTGCTTATCCACAAAGTGTACAGAAAGCCATATGTGTTGTCTTACAGTTAAACAAAGTTTGGCTGTGTTTGTTTCTGAATCCAGGATAATACTATATGCAAAAACTCCAACTTTATATTGATGTTAAATACAAATGCGTACAAATATATTCTGTTTGATGCACAAGGATGGCTTGACGAAAGAAGACCTGTTCTCAATTCCAAGTTGTAACATACTAACACTTGCTCAGGACCTGTAGGTATCATATAGCATGCTGGTTACTCGCGTACAGTCATTTTACAAAGTGCAGGGCAGTGCTATTGAGCCAGTAGTCTGTAGTGCTCTGCTTCTGTTGTCACTGCGAGTAACATAAAAACAAAAGAAATGCAAATGGGAGAAGTTTGCTTTAAAACACGTACTTAACACTATGAAAGGGTGTATTTTTACCCAGTAAAATACTCAATAAACACTTGTGATTTGTACCATCTGGCACACCACCTACCTCTCAAAGCGAACTTTTGTAGTTTTCATTGTTGCTTCACTGTAAAAATGACGCTAAAGGGGTTTCCCTTGTAGTAGGAGTCTGTATATGATGTTTCAATGACCTGAAATAAATGCTGCAGAATGCCTGCAAAAATTGGGCATGACTTGCATGGCATGACCACTCCTAACAATACCCAATTCAGGAGTGCTTGGGTTCATGTGGTTTTGCTTACTGGACGCTCAAACACACATACAGACAAGTAAGAGAGCTCAACAGCTGACAAAGGTGTTGGAGGAAGCTTGAAATGTGCATATGCACACAGTCTCTCATTTTAAATTGCTTACATACCAACATATTTATCCATGAACATGAATACAAAAGAGCACAGACACATTTCATGGAGAGAAGTTGTTTTAGCCTTGACCGCACGTTTACAGCCACATGCTGGTGTGACCTGCCTAGTATTTATTCACTGGGAGACCTTTAGAAACAAGACACAGGATTCTAATTTATAGCCCTGAACTTTACAGTCTTGCCAGTCCATCGCTCTCTCTTTCTCTCTCTGTTTCTGTCTCTCCCTGTCTCTTATTTCTCTCATGTTATAATATTTCACAGACTGGCCCGACTCGTGCTTTATTGCACTCTATGGCTGTAATTCAGCCTTCGAGGTTTAACATGACTGCAGTATCAAAACATCTCCCTCATTACAGCTCAGTTTCTGATAGTTGAAATCTTCAGCTGCTGCTATACTGATTTTTTTTTTCTTTCATTGTTTATTTGCAAGAACATACTGAAAATTTAATTTGCCTACCTGTGCAAGTACGCTTTCACAATGTTGCACTGTTTACAGCATCTGGGATTGAATAAAACATCAGATAGCATTTTAAAAAATACTTGACTTGGTTCCGACTTCTCTTACACATATCCGGTTTCCAGGATTTTAACCGTATAAATAATGGAGACTTAAAGGCTGCACGCAAGAAATAATCCATCCGGCTGTGGTTACTAAAGGAGTTTGTGTAACGGAAAATCCCACAAACACGATAATGATGATGCTTGTGGTCTTCAGTTCAGTTTTTTTTTTAATGCAACTAACTTCAAAATAAATGCCATCTGTAAGCTATTTTTTAAATGTTTGGTACATCTCGCACCAGTCAAAATTAATTCTTGAGGATGACCTTGAGAGTAGTGGAGAGAAAAATCCAGGATGTGTGACAAATTATTTGTTGATTAACTGCTAAGCCATTAGAACATACTGTCCTCAAACTAACGAAATAAAAAATGTTTAGAAAGAAAAATGAGGCCAGCTAATTTCTGTCTGACTTTTCAACAAACATCATTTCTTAACCCTTGGCAAGTAAATTCCCTTTGTGAAGCTTTGAGCTTCTCTGTGCTGAGAAATTAATAATTCATGCTTTTTCCGACTTTTGAATGCTTTGAAATATAGGAAAGGTATTTTCTTCTCATAATGTATTTATTACTCTGTATTATTGACAAGGATCAAGTGTTTTTTTTTTTT
>NW_024584212.1:16639-18215 GCF_018398535.1 Haplochromis burtoni
CAAATATTGTGTAGTCTGAGCTCGGCATCACATTTGGATCCAGTGGAAATTTGCAAAACTGAACCCTGATTGGCCAGTAAAAGGTCAAAGCAACAGAAGAGCCCTTGCTACCTCTTTTCTAACCCTCTTACCTTCCATAACACCCCCACTCCTCACCTCACACCCTACTCCCTTGGCCTGTGCACGCGAGTGAAGCGCTGCTGAGACTAACATGAGCCCCCTCCTTGGTGTTTGCATGCAGTCATTGCATCCAGCAGATCCTGGAGGCGGTGCTTCACTGCCATCAAATGGGCGTGGTGCACCGGGACCTGAAGGTGAGTAATTAGGATCACCTTGCTGTCCCTTGAGAGTTATATATTCGTGTCGGGGGGGTTGTGGGTGTGTTATTTGTCTGGTCTGGTTTGTCTGATTTGTTATTGACAGACTGTCTGTATTATTTGTTGATGTAATGTCGCTCGCAAAGCCTCCTGCCTTCTGATCTAACTGTAAAACATATAGTATTTACTCAGATTTAGGTAAAAGCTTTTGCCCCCAGTCAGCACTCTAACAGCCCCTTTAGGCTTTGTGGTGATGACTGAGGGACTGTTAAATGCTTTTTCTAGCTTTTGTCTGGCTCTCTTCTGTCGTACGCAGCCTCCAGCTCTCTGCAGTCACCTTCTTGTTGTATAAACATGACTTTCCCTGGTGTAAGAGGATTTTAGACATGCACGCAGGTCACTCCACCTGACCTGCGCCTTCTCTCTGTAACCTTTTTGGAGCAGGAATTTGTCATTTACACAGCTGTCCCATTTTTATCGATGGATCCATCTAAGTTCTACCAAGAGGATACTTAATCTGATCTCTGGTTCATTTACCAGATAGAGATGGATGTGAACTATTGATTATCAGGCACCCTGTGAGGTTTAGATTGACTTAAACGTGACAGCTCATTTTTTGTAAAGGCCCGTTAATTAACTTGTAGTGTTCTGAAGTTTGCCTGTGTTAGCTGACTGTCAGCTAGTTCAGTCCATTTTAGAGCTGGAAACAGTTAATGCATTTTCACATTGTTCTCACTGCTCTCAGGGATTTTTTTTCTTTTCTCAAGATGCCTTTTAGTTTTCCAAAGCAACACCTTAAATATAAACCATGTGTGAATAAGCATCAGAATAGAAACAAGTCTTTTACCTGTTTGTGTTTTGCATTTGCATGCCTTTATGTTGCATCTTGTTTTACGTGATGCACCTCTACTGTCCAGCAGACCTTTATGCAAATGTCAGGCATTCCAGTAAAGGCGTGTTGTGTTTATCAGAACTGTTGTGGCTCATGTCTTTATTTAGCTGACACACCTATCTGGTTTCACACCCGAGCGTTGGAGAGTGTTTCATGCAGTAGGTCATAGTGTGATGGCTGAGGACAGTCTGAGTCACAAGAACCCTCAAATTGGGAAAATGGGATACAGAAAATGTCGGCAACACACTGTGCACTTTCACGTGTGTGCCCCAAAAACCCATATCTATGTACAGACTGTAAAGCAGATGCTATATAGTGTTTTTGACATCTCAGAAATTAAATGTGTACTGATCCCAAGGCTATATGT
>NW_024584212.1:18992-21107 GCF_018398535.1 Haplochromis burtoni
TCGCTCTCTTTTACTTATGGCCTCAAAGACTGTGAAAGAACACTTTCAACAATCTGTGCTTCAAATACACAGTATGCCTCTAAACATATTAGGAGAGGGAACAGATAGAGGAAGGCAGAGGATGCGAAAACGCATGCTGCTGCATTGCAGGGGAGTCAGTGACAGAAATGCAGTCTAAATATATTGTCCTCATTCTCATAAAGTTTAGATTAGTGTTGCTGTCTACTATTTAAGGAAACAACTACAGCGACTAATTGGACGAGCAGAGTAACTTAAAGGGTGGAGTTAAACGAACAGAGGGAAGGACTTAACTGTTTCTGTCTCAGATTCAGTGTACAGGTTGGTGCGCAAAGCCTAGTATTATCAAGCCTCTGGTTATCGGCTGAAATAACACAGTATGTCTATGGACGTCAATGGAAAAGTTACTGTATTTCCCACCAGAGTGCTTTATTTGACATTCAAGATTGCCAGTTGCTTTTACGTAGGCACTGATTAAGTGAGATTGAGAGAGATGTAGTGAGTGAAAGTGAAAAAGAACAGGGACCAGTGGGGATTGCAGCCCATTATTAGAGCCCTCCTCTGACAGAGAATAATGAGGCTGACTGTATTATCTGGGCCACAGAGATGGAGACTACAGGGCCACAGCTCATCACATGAGCCTGGGACTAAAAAACACTGAAAACCAACAGAGTTGCTACAGAAATGCGGACTAACCTTTATTGTATAATTTCCATGCATGTTGTTGAAATAACATCTGTTTCTGTGTGTGCGTGTGTGTGTGGGCGTGCACGCACTGGAAAAAAGTGAGAAACTGTCCAAACTTTTGCATGCATGCCTAGCTATGTGCCTGCAACTCTTTCTCCCTACTAGGACAGTTTATTTGTTTTGTACCCAATCCTCCATTTCAAAATCTTAATGCCAGTGTTTTTGTTTTTTTTGTCCTCTTTCCCTCTTCAGCCAGAGAACCTGCTCCTGGCAAGCAAGTGTAAGAATGCTGCAGTGAAACTGGCCGACTTTGGCCTCGCCATTGAGGTGCAGGGGGATCAGCAGGCCTGGTTCGGTGGGTACAGTCACATCTGCATTTTAACCCATAAGCTATTGATGGGCTCACAGTGACCGCAGTGATAGAAACGTAGACTGGTAATGAAAGATAAATTTAGCTTCCAGTTCTGAAAAAGCCACTGAACAGAGGCATTTGCACAAGTCAGCCTGGCAATATCAAGATTAGTAGTGCTGATACACCCGTACTGATCAGTGAGTGTGTCTGTGGCATTTCTCAAGGAAGAGATTAGCCAGTGCTTCACAATCAACTCATCTTAAATCCTCAAGATTTCAGTCCTGTTTGGACCAATAGGTCATATCTTACTGAAGATTATGTTGCTTCCTATATAAGCTGATCCACAGATAGCACCAACACAGTCTATTGCCTTGAGCATGTCAATCAATTGTTTGGGTTTTTTTTTTTTTCTGCAGGATTTGCTGGCACACCGGGGTATCTGTCCCCTGAGGTTTTGAGGAAGGAGGCATATGGCAAACCTGTGGACATCTGGGCCTGTGGTGAGAAATATACACAAGGCACATATGGTATTTCCTAGATGATAAAAACTGAGAAACAAACTGTCTGAAATCCAGTTTCTAACAAAATGTGCATTTTGTGTGTTTGTGTGTATGTCTGTGTACTTGTTTGTCCATGTGTTTTTGTGTGTGTCTCAGGGGTGATCCTCTACATCCTGCTGGTGGGCTACCCTCCTTTCTGGGACGAGGACCAGCACAAGCTGTACCAGCAGATCAAGGCTGGGGCTTATGATGTGAGTCTCCTCTCCCGCTCTCTCATTTCTCCCTTCCTGCTGTAATGCCCTCCCCTCCCCTCCCACTGCCCTCTTTCCTTTTTGGCTGCTATTACATAACTCAGTCACCTCATTCATATTTCAGGGGGTGCAAGGGAATGAGCCTCACCTTAGAACACATGGCATGGAGATCAGATTGAGCTCCATGTCAGACAGAGATAGTGAGAGAGAGAGAGAGAGAGTCTTCCTGAGTCTGGCAGTGATTCTGGGCTCATAGGACACAGTGTTTATGCCTAAACACAACGGGACCTGATGGGTTGAGAATTTC
>NW_024584213.1:0-13861 GCF_018398535.1 Haplochromis burtoni
GGCTGAGTAAATACTAAAATGGTACTACTGGATCTGATGGAATCAGAACTATCTGATGGAAAACCCTGAAAACTGTGTTTTAGTTACTAATGGAAAAGAGGTAACAGAATGACACAAGATACAGGGGAGAATAAAACAGGAAATGACTGACACTGAGACCTGGACTAAGACACATGAGACCGTAGACAAATCATGGAAAGAGATAAAGAACAGAGTGAGAATACACAAGGGGATAAACAACCTCTCATTAAAAAATAAAAAGATAACTATAATGTAAACATAACATTATAAGAGAAAGCCCTAATGTCAACAATAAAAAAAAAATTAAACCAGAGAAACCAAAACACCAAAACCCGGGTCAACCATTCAAGGACCTTAAAGGAAGCACAGGCAGGAAGACGCCTGCTAGACACTGTTGCCTGTCTCCCTACTGTCCCTGCAGCTGACCCTAGGACGCTTGTCTCCCCCACATGTGGTCTTTCCAGATCTCCATTAACTTTTACATGTCTTAGATTCAGTTTGTGCTCAGTTTTTATTAAAATCTAGTTGGACAAACATCCAAATAACCAACTGACTACATGCACAAAAGATCAGAAACAAACAGGATTTTATAAACTGATTGTATCTTTAACTCGACTGAAAGAATCCACAAATGTTGTTGTTTCATATCAGAACAACACAAACAGTAACACCATGATGGGTTCATGCTCTGAAAATATCTGACAGTCCTGTTGTTGATTTAAACACAACTAATGAAACTCTGTAAAAGGTTTTTCTGTTTTTTCATTTATGTTTGAAAAATGTGTCATGTTGGTTTTCATGTGTGAGCCACTGAAACACTGGTGCAGGACATCATGTGAAAAGCACAGAGCAGCTAGAGATGAAACAGCCTTTTAATTTAAGGAAACTGGCACCATGTCGTTGGTTTACAATTGTGTAACTAAAATATGAACATTTCAGGTGCAGATAAACCCCCAGATGTCATTTACTCTAATATTGAACTGGAAAACTTTGGAAATAAGTGTGAGTACACAAAACATACAATGTAGAAGAAAAGCCTGGAAAGTTTTTGAAATGTTTAAAAATGTGGCTCAAGAGTTGGGAGTTCGCCTTGTAATCGGAAGGTTGCCAGTTCGAGCCCCGGCTTGGACAGTCTCGTCGTTGTGTCCTTGGGCAAGACACTTCACCCGTTGCCTACTGGTGGTGGTCAGAGGGCCCGGTGGCGCCAGTGTCCGGCAGCCTCGCTCTGTCAGTGCGCCCCAGGGTGGCTGTGGCTACAATGTAGCTTGCCATCACCAGTGTGTGAATGTGTGTGTAATGGATCTGGATATGTAAAGCGCTTCGGGGTCCTTAGGGACTAGTAAAGCGCTATACAGATACAGGCCATTTACCAAAAATGTATTAAATGTTTTTCTTTTGTGGATTCGATCATCTTAACAGGGAAGCATCATAAAGCAGAGCAGAGTGCTGTTTACACTAATGTGAAGACAGCAGCTGCAGGTACAGTCACAACAGTCTCATTCAGTGTTTGTACTTGAATGTGTCATCACATCATTATATTGCAGGTAATTATAGGTCAACATGGAGTTTAGTTATTCACTTACTAATCAGTGTTTCAGCTTTACTGAATCACAGCATCCACAGATTCTGACCCAGACCTCAATCACAAAACACACACATGCAAAGCTGAAGTGTCACAGGCAACAAATGATTTTTACTTAGATTTCTTTCACTGTAGTTGTAAAAAGTTTAAAGTTCATATGTATCCAACATGTTTGTATCATATCTGTGCTGAACAAATGTGTCCTGAGCTCTGACGTCTCTTTTAGAGGACAGTCTGATGTATGCTGAGGTCAAACAGCCCAAAAAAGAAAAAGCCAAGAAAAACAAAGGTGAGCAAAGTCTGCCATCATCTCCACTGAATATTGTTCAACATGTTTATCTGCTCTTAAAATGTAAATCTGTTTATTTTAATATTTGTATTTAGGTCTTCATACTAATACTTAATAATATCTATCTTGCATAGTGGAGACATCCAGTTTCCTCCTGGTTAATGATATTATTGTTCTCAATGATCTTCTCTTCATTCACAGGAACATCAAGTCCTGCAGCTGATGCAGCAGTTTATTCTGAAGTCACATCAGGAAGCTCTCTCAGTAATTCTGCTGCCATGCAGGCTGATTTATTCTTCACATTATTAAATGTCTTCAGCTCATAATATCTTTACATGTTGGAAATCACTTTGTCTTTTTGTGCTTGTCTTACAGGTCAGTGAGGAGAGCTGTAGCAGCAAAGCCAAGAAGAAGCTTTTTATGAAGCCACTCTTGCTCCTCTGCTGCCCAAATATCAGACATGCTCAGCTTTATGTACAGTTACAATATTAAGTAATAATATCCTATAGACTGAGTACTCTCTTATAGCATAAAGTATATTTCTATTTGAAATCTATGCTTTATACATTCAGCTGTTTTTATATTCATTCTTAAAGCTTTCTTTTTATAAAACCTTGAATGTTTCCTGTTTCAGCATCAGTGAGAACAAAGTGTGAAATATGTGATCTTAGACGCTGATAGCTCGAGTTAAAGTCAGCAGTGTTACATTAGAAAGTACTGTTATGAGCACCTACAGATACTTTTACTGTATTTGTTTAAAGATCTAAATGATATAAAATGATCTGATCAGTACTGTATGGATTTGAATGTAATGAATGTTTTTCTTGTTTTCTTTTTTGTTTTGTCTTAAACATTTGTAACAATTTCATGCATTTATATTTAGAAGTTTGTTCCTGCCAAATGAACTAAATGGAATAAATAACAACAGAAATGATCGTGTGTCATTTACCTGTATATTTTCCATGGTGTTCTTCATAAAATAAAGGAAGAAAAACTTAATTCAGACAGAGTAGCGATCTACAGAATTCCGAACTGGAAGATCATGTTTATAAATCAAATTAATCCATAAAGAGACACGTTCCCTTTATTCACCTGGTTTTAGGTAATTCTACTCATTAATAACTTGAGAACAAACGTGTCAGTACTTAAGATCAAGATGTGAAGCAAACTCAACCTCCCAGTGTCTTCTGCAGAGATGAGCAGCTGTGATGGCCAGTGTTACTGTGGGACAGTATGTTTGAGGTCAGTTAAATTACACACCTCCCTGCTATGTGATGTAACACCATCCTCACCACCTCACTGCGCCTCGTCCTCACATCCAGCTCTGTGATGCCAAAACAGCAGCAAATGATCAGAAACAGTCAGTCATCAGCAATGTCCTATATATGAAGCACAACATGGTTTATTAACAACTGCACGATAGTGAACAATGAACTATTAAATTAGAGTTGCAACAAGAGTGAAAGTCTTCTTCGTGTTACTTACTTTTCTTTCTTTCTTTTTTTTACTTAAAGTCAGATTAAAAAAAATGTTTTTTACTTTTTTAAGTAGCAGACTTGGGGAAATGTTGATGGCAGCACACAGGATATGGAAAACTAAGCAGCTAAATCTGTGAAGTTGTGGTTTGTTAACTATTGTGCTGCAGGTGCACAGGCCGTCTGTTGGAGCCACAACAGCACTATGGTGCCCTCTACTGACTCGATAAGACATTACCTCAGTACTGACAATTTTTTTTTAGCAAATGGATGTTAAACTCATTTTAAGTCTATAGTGTTCACATTTTTTCAGAAGGAAGTACAAGAAACATACCTGTCATTTTAAAAAGACTTGATTTGCTTTGGCACTTGAAATTACAAGTTACAGCCCTGTAGGAGCACCTAGGTGCATCATAAAGGGCCAAGAAGATCTTTACTAATAGGAAAATTATAAAACTGACAAAAACAAACAAACAAAAAAAAAGCCAATTAAATATGCACTTAAACATGCTGAATATGTTTATGATTAATTTGCTGCTTTTCTATCAACCTGAGATTTGCTTTTTTTTTTTACTGGTGGACAATGCACCCACTCTTATTTTGAAAATTCAGTCACTACTTACCTTTCTCGGGTGGACGATCGTTTTTATGAAACTCAATCATGATGATCAGAATTTTTCAGTTGAATAATTATTTGTGGCAAAGCAGATAAGAAACATCCAAAACACAGTGTATCACTTTCTAAGTATCCCTGCATTTAGATACAGCACCCTGGGTTCCTTCCGCCTTAATCTGTGTTATTATACCAAACACACAATAAAAGCCCACTCAGTCAACTAAGGGTAATAATTCGGCCCAAAAGGTATTTCTAGAACATTATACACATTTACATTTGTGGGCTCATGTGAACAGAGAATAAAATAAAAGCCAGCAATAGCCAAGTAAACTAACCCTTTGGAGCCCTGAGCAGCAGATTGAGTATGATATGTTAACAAGCACCGCCCTTGCAAGTGAGCAGTACTAGAAGGAGTTACTCACCCCAACCATCACTTCTTTATTGTTGCTATCAAACAAACGGTTGCTGCAGAAGAGGGAAATAGTGATGGGAATTCCAGCTCTTTTTAGAGAACCGGCTCTTTCGGCTCCCAACCGGGTCTTCAGGTTGTTTTGTTGCTTTAATTAATTGATTATCAACAACAACATAAAATTATAATCAAAAGGAATTACTAATGTAAAAAAATCTTGGTTTTATTTATATATGTTTACACATATGTACAAACTCCAAAACACTTATAAATTCCAAACCACGTACAGAGCTACCCAGATCACTTAAATTACACAATTGAAAGCATATGTGTATTGTTTGTGTATTTATACACAAACACTCATATTCAAATAATACAAAAAAAATGTTCATTTACCTGTTACTACCACACACCAAATCCAGTCGTTGGTACTTGCTGGCTTGTGTAGCCACTTGGTAACAAAAGCTCAACGCTGCCCCTAGCATCCTGGAGCACTTGTTTTGGAGTTTGAACGTGCTTTTTTCTCTACAGGCCACCGTAAATATACTTTTATTTATTCACTCCACATAAAATGTAATCAATAAATTATAAAATACAAAAAACAACTGTTTACATTTCAACTTTTAACCATTTAAATTTTCAGCTTTATCCTTTTAAACAAATTTAAAGTGAAACAACACAAAACACTGCAAACCACAACACAATAAAATATAAATAATATAATATAAAATATGCAAAACAAAAAGAAGATGCACATTCTCTGTCATATAGGCCTGGGGTGATTTTTTGGGAGTGTTTTCCTGCTTGGAATTGCATACATAGGATTCACTGCATGAATAAACTTTCTGAATCCTTTATCATCCGCAACTGAAAATAGTTGTGGATGATTACTATACCTTTCTAAGGTGATGGTGTTGTCCCTGGCTCTCTTTCCGTCTCTCTCCCTCCCACTCTGTTCCTGTGCTACTGGGGGTGTAACTACCGCTGGTGGAAAATATTGTGTGACTATTTCTGTGTGGTAGGTGACGACATAGCTGCAGGATCATCTCTGCACTTAAAAATAATAAATGATCAAATTTTTTCCCATCGGGCTGCAGAACCAAGAAGAAGAAAAGTTGAAGGCAAATGGTTGCTGTGCTCCAGATGACAACATGTTTTGGCCCTGATAGCTGACAGCACAGAGAGATTATAATGACACTGTGGGATGAACAAAGAGAATACAAAGCAACATTTTAGGAATATTTACTTTATTATTATCAGATATGCAGGTGTTTACCAATAAGTCCTGATATCTAGCTTCTGTTTTTGAGCTTCTAGAAAGATTTTTTTTATTAACACTACAAACTATAATAAAACTGTAAACAATGACCTTGTGCTGATAATCTTTTAGAGTTAATTCAGTCATATTGTAGGTAACACAGCAAAGTATCTTCTGGTGTAATTTTCTACAAAAATTAATGATTTAATCAGATGCTCGGATTGTCTTCAGGTTAAATGTTTTTCTTAAATATGCTGTGAGGTAATAAATCTATCAATTTCAATGATATTAAATTTGTTGACTGAATGTTTTTTGTCATTAGTTACAGTTCAGCCACACAGGGAGTCATTTCCTGAGTTTGGGCTTACAGCAAAACTTAAAAACAGATTTCCAGCACAAGATGAGAACATTCACAGATCTATTCTGAGGTCAGAGGAGCCGTTCAATTATAGACCTACATGAAGATATTTGAGCACACGGTAAAATATGTTTTTGTGTTTTTCTGCAGCCTAAAGGAAGAATTTCAAGATAATTTCAATGATAAAAAAAATCAAACAGAAAAGCAAATTTATTAAAAAGAGTTTATTGAAAATACAAACTCCAAAGTAGAAACTCAGATAAACACTTGTGATCACTAAGAAGTTATAAAACCTGTGAACACTCAAAAACTGCTTCTGTTTGTTACTATTATTTAAACTTTTCTTTATCAGCAGATTTCATCATCAATTTTCGTAAAATTCATAATGTTCATAAAATGAATTATAGTTGATGAACTCGGTTTTGTATCTGTGGACTGTGTCAGTCTGCTTGTCTGCATCAAGACTCCACGTGGGAAACAAGAAGACATGTGACAGTCAGCTGAAGTACATCTGCAGGATGAACGAGGAGATCCAGAATAATTTATAATATCACTAATCAGAAGAAGAAAACTCCAGCAGGACCAACAGGACACAACAACACAGCCAAAACTATGACCTGCAAAGTGTGTCAGTAACTCTCTGTGTGTGTGTGTGTGTGTGTGTGTGTGTGTGTGTGTGTGTGTGTGTGTGTGTGTGTATGAAAGAGTGTTTTTGGTCCTCGTCTATTCTGCCACAGGCTTATGTTTATCTAGTTGAAGACCTTGTGGTTTGTGGCTGTATCACCGTGAAAGGAGGAAATGCAGCCTGTGGTTTCAGCCTGAAGTCTTCATTTTAGCAGTTGTGTTGTTTTATGTTATCAGCTCACAGCAGAGAGTTAACAAGCAATTCAGACAAAGAGCACAGTGGAAATTTCACTTTGACCTCTGTGTGGACGACACATGTTTATGTGACCTGCCTGTACTGAAATAATAGTAATAATTATCACTGCTTCATTAACTACGCATGGCAGTGTGTGAAAACAGGCAAAAGTAGCATCATTGTGGTGATGAGACAGTAAAAGGAAAAACATTTTTATGGGAAAATGTGAAAAGTTTGTTTCTCACGCTGAAAAGCCGCTGTCTTTAAATCTCTGGACATGCTGTAAATTTATGGACATGCTATGTGTGAATTAAATAGAATAATCTCTCTTTCTACCCACAAAATCTTAACTTGTAACACACGATGGTTTGTAATCAAACCTTGACTTCACTCATATTTATCTGTCTGCTGGACGCTGCAGTTACATTAAGCTGCTCCATCCAGGATGAGTTTGGTCTGTGATGCAGAAGCTGAGCCTTTCAGTAAAATCAACATCATCATTCTTCATCAAACAATGTAATAAATCTGTAAATCAAACCAAAGTTGAATTTAAGTACAAGAAAAGTACTTCAGCAGGTAAAACGGTAAAACTGTTAGTTTGGTTGTGTTAGGTTTGTGTTAAGGTGACTTTGGCTTTAGTTTCACTGACTGTGGGTCAAACCAGGACAGTTTACTTCTCAATAAAGACACATGATTAGAAATAGTGCAAATATTTCTGTGTGGTATAAGTGTTGGTGACCACATCTGCACCATCTCTGCACTTAAATATAACAATGATGTATTTTTTTTTCATCAGCTTGAAGAACTAAAATTATGAAGGACAGTTGAAGCTAAATGTGTGCTGCCCTGCAGATGACAGCGCAGACAGATTATAAGGACACAAATAAAACACACAGAATACAGAGCAACACTTTATTTATTATAATACTTTAAGATATACAAGTGTTTACCAACAAGTCCTGACATCTGGCTTCTGTTTTTGAGCTTCTGCAGCAACTTCTTATTTATTTATTTTTTAAAACTAAAAATCACTATAAATAGATATAAATATAATAAAACTACAAACAATGAACATGTGCTGGTAATCTTTCAGAGTTAATACATCATATTGTAGGTAACACAGCACAGTATCTTCTGATGTAGTTTTCTACACACAATCAGATGCTCAGATTGTCTTCAGATGAAATGCTTTCTTTAATTTGCTGCCAGGTAATAAATCTATAAATGTAAATGTTTTCTTTGTTAAATTTGTTGACTGAATGTTTTTGTTTTTGTGAAGAACACAAGTCTTTAATTACAGTTCAACCACACAGTGAGTCATTTCCTGAGTTTGGGCTCACAGCCAAACTTAAAAACAGATTTCCAGCACAAGATGAGAACATTCACAGATCTATTCAGAGGTCAGAGGAGCCTTTTAATTAAAGACCTGCATATTTGAGCCAACAGTGAAATGTGTTTTTATGTTTTTTTGCAGCCTGAAGGAAGATTTTCAATATAATTCCTCTGATAAAACATCAAAAGGAAAAACACATTCATTAAAGAGACTCTACTGAAAATACAGACTCCAAAGTAGAAACTCAGAAAGAAATACACTTATCATCCCTGACAAGTTAGAAAACTAATTAATGAAGTTTTGTATCTGTGGACTGTATCAGTCTGCATGTCTGAATCAATATGGGAAATAATTTCCAGACTAAATAATCAGGTTGTTCAATTTCAGAAAGATGAAAAAGGACACAAGAAGACACGTGACAGTCAGCTGAAGTACATGCAGGATGAACAGGTACAGAATAATTTATAATATCACTAATCAGAAGAAGAAGAAAACTCCAGCAGGATCCACAGGACACGACAACAAAGACAAAACTATGACCTGCAAAGTGTGTCAGTAACTAAGCAACAGAGCACCTTTGTATATCACAGAGAAAGGTAGGAACACTAAACAGGAAAGAAGCTTAAATGTTTGCAGTGGACAGGAAATGTGAACACGTCACACGACTGCTGTGGTCAAAGCTACAGGAGCTGTTTGAGGTTGGTGTAAAAGGAAGGAAGCACAGAGAGATGATAGAAGGTGGAGCTGAATATAAACTCTGATCTTATCTACATTAAGTGCAGCTTCTCTTTATCAATGCAAAGTTGAAACCTTTGAGATTAGATGCAGATCAGCGTGCAGGGCTGGACGTGAGGATGGGGCACTCTTTGCTCTGTTTGCTGGGGTTATTCTGTGAGTACAATACACACCTTTACTGTTTGAATGGCAGTGATGAAGGAAAATGTTTCTCACTGGTGACAATTACAGTGTTTCACTGCTTTAACCTGTTTACCTGACAGCTTCAACACAGCAGACTGGATTTTTTTTCATCACATATTTTTGGTGATGAGCAATAACTGTGCCATGTTAAGAATTACCATTTGAAAGCCTCAGATTATATATTTATTGTGATTTTGTCAGTTGTATAATGTCTGATGATGTTTCATTCATTATTTTAGTGCTTGGTACAGTCAGACATGGAAACACTGAAGGTGAGAAACTGTTTTTTTCTTCCATTTATATCATATGTGTTGCTCTTAACTAGAGATGGCACGATACCACTTTTTTATGTCCGATGCGACACCGATATCATAAATTTGGATATCTGCCGATACCGATATGATTCCGATATAGTGTTTTTTTAATATATTGCTGCATTTTGTATAAGTTCATACTCAAGTTTAAATAAACAACAACACTAAAGCTATTCTGTTATACCTGTATGTAAAAAATACACTGCACCCAAAATATTCATAGTTCAGCAAAGTCACGGTCTGCGGAGGCAGACCGTGCGGAAATGTGTGTGGTGGACCCAGGAGCGAACACAAGCGAGGATGCAGGAGTGGAGTTAAACAAAAGCGAGCCTTTTTTCTGGCTGATGAAAGGAACAAAACAGAGTGAGGGCAGCATAAGAGTAATAGTTCAAACAGAAACCTAAACTGGACATAAACTAAGGAAAAGCTATGGCTGGAGATACGGAACACAGGGGGTGGTAACACAGACGACGCGACACAGACTACATGAAACACAGAGACTAAATACACAAGAGGGATGATCAGGGGAAGTGGCCACACATGGGAACACAGCTGACACAGATAAACATAACAAGACATGGCAGGAGTAAACAACACTGACGGGAGACTGTCAAAGTAAAACAGGAAGTACAGAGGTTCAAACAGGAGGAGAGAGAGCACGGGGAGAACACAGACATAACGGGCTGGGAAAACATAGAAATAAACACAAGGAGAGACGAGGGCTCACAGATACACAGGGGCACACAGGAGGTAATCAAATAAGGACCATCTTAACTAAATAATCCAAGGCATGACTAGGGAATGAAATACAAAACACACAAAACTGCGAATACTGGGCCCACATGGCCCGGGACCATGACAGCAAAACTGATCAATCTAATAGTTAAACCACACTCCTTCCTATTCTGGTATTTTAAAGAGTACTTAGCAGAAATATTAAGCAACCTAACTAATAGGGTTGCAAACTCCCAGCAAAAAAAAAAAAAAATAGGGAACCACCCCCTCCACCTCATGATGCTTAATCGACGTAATCAACTTTAATTTGATGCAGTGTGAAAATGCACAGAAATAAATTATTTTTCAAGAATAATTAAATAGATTCAACATCTTTCTTCAACAGAATTGCAGACTGCACAGATGGTACCTTCCCAAAGGAAAAAGTACTATAGCTTACTAGGGTATATTAGACTTAATAGTTACTATATACAGTAATGGACTTCTATACATTTTACATCAGATTAAAACTTTGGGTGTAAGATTCAGATAATTATTTATTAAAAGCTAGACATTTTAAATGAGAATAAGAAAGAAAAGTATGTCTTTGTGCCCCCTTTTCCCTGTTAATGCCCTATCGGCCCCCCTGGCTAAACTTTGCTAGATCCGCCCCTGCACAGTTACCAGCCGTCAGCTACGTAGAAAAAGATCCTGGTGTAGAAAGTAATATTAAATAAATTCTAACAACAGCTTATCAAGCTTAAACGTGCTGCTGTTGTTCAGCCGCTGGTTTCCTCTTTCTGGTGCAAAGTGGGCCAAAAACAAACAAGAGAGACGGACTCGCGACACGTCCTCTGTGTTATATTTTGTAACATAAACCAAACATTTCAATGAGATTATTGATAAATGTTAATCAAACCATGCTTAATTATTTACTGAAGAGCTGTGGCTTCATACATGTGGATTTTCTTTTCATGTTTATCTGATCTGAAAATATCAACAGTGTGTAGTGCAGATTATCTCACTGAGTTATGCTGTTGGATCGTATGCTGGATGATATAGTGGGATTTTTTTGGATTACCTCATTGGAGCTGTAAATATGCTAATTATCAAAAGCTCCACACAGATGACAAATTAAAGGAAAAACCAACATGAACATGGTAACCAAATGCTGCTCTGAGCTCAGCATAGAGTTTGTTTCCTTCATCCCTCATTTGGTGTTTTGATTAGAAGCTGTCTAACACGTCACTCCAAAGTCTCTGTAGATGTTCAGTGTGTTGAATTGTGTGGCTGCAAAAGATGATTCACATTATTTAAGTTTGCTTCAAACATTCAGAGCAACAATTTTATTCTTTTGATCTTTTTCTAAATTACAGACCTTGGAGTGAAGGCCACTCTGACAGCAGACAGATTAACCATACCAGCAGGGGGCAGTGTGACACTGACCTGTGATGTGAAGAACTCTGCTGACTTTCAATATGAGTGGTTCAGAGAACCCAGTTTTAACTCTGAGAAGACCGCAGTAGCTGGTGAATCAAAGAGAGAACTGGTGACCTCTGACGCTGGCATCTACAGCTGCAGAGGACATAAAGGGACAAATTCACTCATTAAAGAAAGTGACTCAGTCATCATTAGTGAAACTGGTGAGTTAAAAAAGAAAATCTGCAATAAAAGTTTGAGAAAATTCATTTTGAAACACTTGTAAACGTGAATGATGTGACCTCATCTTTGCTCCATGATAAAGAATCATTTTTAAATATGTGAAACTTCTTAATGTATTTTTTTTACCTTGTGACCTGTGTGCTACATTTTATTAGTGGATAAATCATTGAACCTAATACAGCTGTTTAAAGTTACTGATACTGTGCACAAAAAAGTCTTCATCCCGTCATGTGTCGAAAGATGAGGAGCCAAATGCACTTTGAGACAGACTGATTAAGAAAAAGTGAAATTATCTCACACACACACACACACGCATGCACACACACTCTCACACACACACACCCACAAATCCCAAAACACACACACACACACACACTCACACACACACACACACACACACTGAGAGGGAAGTAAAACTCAACATAAGACACAAGAAACAAATGAATACCAAAATAAAGCAGGAAGTGAGGACAATAACTAAACAGTAACATACACAAAATAAAGTAAACAAAGGGGGACTGACCCCGGAGGATGAGACAGGGAACAATGAGGGAACAAATTAAACTTTCAGACTAAATTATTAGAAGAACTAAAGGCTCTAAAAATGCTCAAAAATAAATGAAGATCAATAAACAAAACTACAAACACGAACAAACAAACAATTCAACCTCAAAAAACTCAAAAAAACAAAACTAGATCTGGAATCACGACACACTTGAGATTTCTACATCCTCTTTATTTTTATCAAATATTCCCACATTTGACTTTTTTGTGATGGTAAAAACTGAAATTGGAAGCTCTCTAATATGTAACTCCAAACTCCACTGACTTTCACTTGTGTTGTGATATTTTTTCGCTCAATTTACATCAAATACTTTCATGGTGTTTTTTTGTATTTCTTCATTACAGGACATGGAGTGAATATCACTTTAATAGCAGACAACACAACCATACCAGCAGGGGGCAGTGTGACACTGACCTGTGATGTGAAACACTCTGCTGACTTAAAATATGAGTGGGTCAGAAAAACCTCATCTGGAGTGAAGTCCACAGAAGCTGTTGGATCAGATAAAGTGATCAGGATCTCTAAAGGAGGAAAATATCAATGCAGAGGACGGAGAAAAGACACAACTTCACTCATAGCACAAAGTGATCCAGTCATCATTCAGGAAACTGGTGAGTTTAAACATTTAATTTGAAACTAAGCATCACAGGTTCTCCAGAGTTTGGAGGAGACCAGAGAGGGATCATATTACGACCAAACATAATTTTTTTATGGCCCCAACCTGTCAACTTAGTTATGATAATAAAACTGTCATAAAATAATAATTAACAATAATTTGGTTATAATATTAAATAATAATGTTTTTTTTATGATAATAAGTTAATCAGTCAGAAATTAAATGTATGGTTCAGTCATTCATAGATGTATTTTGGCCCCTGATCCTCAGGTTGCTGTTATAAATTACAGTTTTTGGACAGATCACATCACTCTGTGCGATAGGCTTATTTCCCAGGCCATCTCGACCAATGGCTGTGGAGCTGTCATAAAAACCTTTTTTAGTTACTCTGAAGATACTCAGTTAGCTCAGTGTTGGATAGTTTGATAGAGATTTTTCTGGGCCCCGTGATTCTCACGTGATTAACTGAGGATCGGTGAAGAGGGTGAAACACAGTGAAACACAGCGAAGGGTGTAAAGAACTTCATGTTCTGGGACCATCAAAGATCTTTTTCTGTGAGAGACAAACAATGTACATCTTGCAGTCACTCAGTGAGCAATAAGACCGGTGTTTGTGGCTCTGTAGACACATGGCCTAGAAGCACAGCTACAGTCATTGATATCATCATGAGCTGTGAAGCAATAATCACACTTGAAATGTTTGAATGAAACATGAATGCTTTTTTGTTTTGTTTTTTTAGCTTTTTAGCCTTTAATGGACACAAACAGTCTACAGTGGGATGCAAACGTTTGGGCAACCTTGTTAATAGTCATTATTTTCCTGTATAAATCATTGGTTGTTACAATAAAAAATGTCAGTTAAATATATCATA
>NW_024584213.1:15366-16290 GCF_018398535.1 Haplochromis burtoni
GAGTTATTAGTGTCTCACAAGGAGGTCTGTACCACTGCAGAGGAGGGAGAGGAGATCCAGTTTACTACACAGAGGACAGCAGTGACGTCACAGTTGTGGAAACCTGTAAGCTTAATTATTTTCTTTCTGTTAGACTAAGAGGTCATTGTGTGATCTGTACTAACAAATTTAGCAAGTTTGAGTTTGTTAACACAGAGATGAGAAAAACTTCTGTGTTCCAAACATGGAACTGCTCCATATTGTTTTAAAATCACACTTCTGTTCTGTTATTGGACAAAGTCCAGTATGGGCTCCAGCACAGCATTTACGTCACCACATATTATGAGTTTTAAGCTTGGTAGGTTGTTTAGTGAATAGAAGATTTTATGAAGAAATGCTGCATTATTGTTAGAGCATAGAAATGAACTATTGTTAAAAATATTTTTCTGTGGATAAGATTTCCATGTAGTTTGCATGTGTGCCGCCATCATCTCTAAACAACTGTGTTCTCAGAAGAGATTGAGGTTATGAGTGTAGTAAACACCATGGATGGAGCAAGAAGCAGCAATCTGCTAAAATGACTGTCACCCCGGCCAGAGAAGGAACCAGAAACATAGACGTGGCTCACAGATCTCTTCAGAGGGCTCAGCAGATGAATAAAGTTATTTTTAAGTTTTTCAGACTGTTCTTTACAGATTTGTTCCTATTCGAAGAAAATAGATGAACTGGATCTTTTATAAAATTATTATATTATTATAAATATAATAATTATATAAAAATAATTATATAATTATTATAAATTATTATATCAAATATAATTAAGGTTTATTAATGAATTCTTGTTTGTGTTACAGTAACCATGTCAGGAGCTGACAGCTCTTCATCTCCTGTGTGGTTGATGGTTGGACTGGTTTGTGGAGTCTCTCTCATTATTATTCTCCTGCT
>NW_024584213.1:17254-18439 GCF_018398535.1 Haplochromis burtoni
TTAGATAATATTTTTATTGGACATTAATGTACTGTAGATCTGTTTTTATATTTTTAAATATTTCTTTGATTTTTAATATATTGTAAATGTCTTTCTGTGAAGCACTTTGTAACTTTGTAAATAAAAGTGTGACATAAATAAAGTGTGTTGTTGTGTGTCGGACTGAGAGTACATGTTACAGCTCTTCAGTGTTGTGCATGAATCCACTGAAAGAGAGCTTTCATTTAAAGGCACTCATTTTCATTTAAAAAAAGATTACAACCCTCCAAGATGAACTAAAGCTGTCAACATAATGGGAAGTAACAACTGCTGTGACGTTATGCTCAGCAGCCTTTTTACTGTGTAGCAGAGTTTTCCCAGTTTTCTTGAGGTCTGCCTCAGGTCATACGTTCATGTAATACCGATTTGTGCCACAAGATGTCGTGGAGAGTCAATGGGACTTTTTCTCTTATTACATCCATACTAAAAGGTTTTCTACCGAATACTGAGGTACCACATTACTGCTAAACATCTAAAATATATTTTAAAACTGGTGCTCTGCTAGCTATATTATTTCTGTTGTTTTCATTGTAAATGTTTAAATAAATAAACAGCATGGAAACATTTTCATTCAAACCTTAAAAGTTTATTTTTACACACATCAATCTGTATCTTCTGTTTATAGTATTTGTATTTTTTTATTACACTGCAGTGCCATTATTGTATGTTCAATAAAGTGAGCTGAAACAAGTCTGTCTGTCTCGCTGTCTGTCTATCATGTTCACTGTGTGCCTGCATGGGTTTCTTCCTGGAGGTCCAGCTTCCTCCCACAGATCAAACGTGTTTGTTGTAAGTGTGGTTGGTTTTCTGTCTCTCTGTTTAGAGTGTACCCAATCTCTAGCCCAGTATCAGCTGGGATAGGCTCCAGTCCCCCCTGTGATCCTGACATGGAAAAGCAGGTAGTGAATCTGTGACTCGTGCTCCTCTCTTGTGCTGCTTTTGCAGTCTTCATACTTCATGGTGTGTGACTGTAGCTCAGGTGGCAGAGCAGGTCAGCCACTAATCAGAAGATCGGTGGTTCAATCCCAGGCTGCCTCCTGGCTGCATGCCAAATATCCTTGGGCAAGATACTAACCCCATGTTTGCCTACTGGTGGTGGTCAGAGGGCCCGGTGGCGCCAGTGTCCGGCAGCCTCGCCTCTGTCAG
>NW_024584213.1:20115-21082 GCF_018398535.1 Haplochromis burtoni
GTCATTCAGCTCATTGGGCCGGTTCCTTTTGGGGACCGGGACGATGCAGGATGTCTTCCATAGGGCGGGCACTCTCCCCAGTCGCAGACTGAGATTGAAGACTCGTTGTAGTGGCTCCCCAAGTTCAGCAGCACATGCCTTTAGCATCCTAGGACACACCTTGTCTGGGCCTGCTTCAGATGAAGAGTTCAAAAGTTTTGTTTGAGCACTTTTATGTTCTGACATGTAGGTGATGTTTGTGTCTTTGAATCATTCTGAAGTCACTGCAAATGGAGAGTGCAGAACACTTTTTGATGAGTGAATGTCAAAACTGCTGAATAAAACACAGATGGTACTATTTTTTTTAAATAGAAATAGAATATCACACAAAAATAGAGACATGAGCCTACAGAAAAAAAACCTTATCCTGTAATTCTTACATGTGCATAAAAAATTAGTTTCTAACTTTCTCTTCTGCTTCATGGCTTTATTTGCACTGAAATTGAAGGAGCTCATGATTTCTGGCTGAGCCACATAGAAAAGAGGAAACACAGCCTGTGGTTTGAGCCACAAGTCTTCCTTTCAGCAGATGCATGATTGATTCATGTTCTAATCAAACTTCACACAGCACACACAGCCGCTTTTCCAGCTGGTTTGGAGGCAGCCCACGTGGTCAACGGCTGCAGGGGCAGAACATGGCTGTGATGATGAATTGGTGCTGGTCGGGGGCTTGGTGCTTGTGGGGGGAGTTGGCAGACAGTGCCAGGAATAAGATGCTTTAAGTGCATGTGATTATGCATAACAGATGTTGACAGATGTTTGATATCTCTCCTTCTGCTGATCTGACTTTTGCATACATTACATATCAGTTTGGTTTCATCTGCAGCACTGAGTGTAAAATGCTTCCACACAGAACTTGATCAAGTTGTTTTGGCTGGTGGAGGACCAAGAGGTGGCTCAGCAGCAGCAACACTAGCATTGTTTTATC
>NW_024584214.1:0-1448 GCF_018398535.1 Haplochromis burtoni
TCCAGCACAGATGGGTCACACGCTTGATTTTGCGTAGTTTTTATATTGGATACCCTTCCTGACAAAATGCTCCCATTTATCAGGGTTTAGAACAAGCAGAAAGGTTACACTAGCTTATGACCCATGAAGCGTTTTTGTTTCTTGAATTATTATACTATGAAGCCACTAGGCCTTACCTCTAGAGTAAGGAAAGTTCGGCAAGTTTTTACTTTTTTCAGAGTAGCCTAGACTAACTGAGTTATTGTCAAAAATTAAGTTTATTAAATTGAATTTAAGTTCATAGCTAAAAATATACACATACAAGAAAAAATGCCACACTGACTCTGTTTAAGAAATTTAATTAAATAATTAGTGACTTTCTTGTACTGTTGATATTTTGTGTTATATTTTTGTATTAAACTTTATTTACTATCAAACAGGAAACTGTATATCCACTGTAACCACTTTTTACTTTCATTATATTCGTGAAAATAATGTATTCATGTGGATTACAGAGAAACACATCAATATACTAAATAATATTAAAGAACACAACAACACAGACTAAAACCATTCATAGATGGGATTCATACTGTTTTCATCTCTAAAATAGCTTAATAATATACTTTTTAGTCTTTGCACATAAACTGGAAATACAGTGTCAAAAACATACAAATAATTACATTTCTAACAAACAACAAAAGTGAAATATATGTCCACATTTATGATGCTAGTAGAGCTTAATCCAGCCCAAGAGCCTTGACATCAG
The DNA here is from genome assembly GCF_018398535.1 of Haplochromis burtoni. Lineage (NCBI taxonomy): Eukaryota > Metazoa > Chordata > Actinopteri > Cichliformes > Cichlidae > Haplochromis > Haplochromis burtoni. The sequence goes on from NW_024584214.1 coordinate 749, forward strand.
TGTAGATGCTCTCTTCCTCTGCAGGTTTTGTATCCTTTGTCCCCGATTTGCTCGCTTTTTTAAAAGTTGGTGCCGAATAAACCAACAAGTCCTCATCTGTCTGAGGAAGCAGCACATGTTAATATTTACACAGGTAAACATGCTGGAAGCTTATGGCTCTGTTTGTCCTTATAATTACCTGCTGATTTTCCTGGTCACCACTTGAAAGTACATTTGTTTGCAGGGCAACTGCATCTGTATTGTCATTTAAAAAAAAAAAAGCAGTAAAATTAGGTTATATTTTCCTAGTATTGATTGCTTGATGTGATGGGAGTGACTTTGCTTACCGTTAGAATACACATATGAACTCTTCTTTAGCTTCTTGATTGAATAAACTAGACAAGCTATAACAATCAGGCTTATAGCCAAAGCGACACACAACAGATAGAGAATTGTATTGTCCTTCTTTGAGCAGCTTTTCTTGACTGCTGACAAAAAAAAAGAAATAAGGAAAGTTAACAGTAATTAAAAGTGTTACCAAAAGTATATTTCAATTATTTGATTAGGCATTACAGGATAGATTAAAAACTAAAATGTAATGAAATGCACAAATCCTCTAATTGCCCCATTATATAAAAATACTACTCAATTACCTTCAGCATCGCCTGTTGTTTTATTTCGAGAAAAAGACTCCACACATGTGGCCACAGCACAGTAATAC
>NW_024584214.1:2769-4041 GCF_018398535.1 Haplochromis burtoni
AACATTTTAAATCATTAATAAAAGTTATCATTTGATTATTGATTACAGGTTTTGCAGATTGAAGTTGTCTGCAAAAAACATGTTTTCTAGTCTAATTAAGGTTAACAATACATGTTGATTATGCCTAGCTAAACAGCCAAATAAAGTTGTGATCCATTGGAACTTGATCAATATTGCACCTGATTGTTGTGGTAATTAACATTCACATGTTATTTAAGAAACCAACAGAAGAAAACAAATTACAGAAAACGGTTTAGTCTACTTGCTAGATTGTTTGAGAGGTGTATCCCTGCTGCATAAAGAAATTGAAATATCACACAAATAACATGGAAAATAATTTCGTGATGCAGGCTCGGTCATCCAGTTAAGGAAGTGGTAGTGAAGGACATAATGTTTTCAGTGGGAGAAACGGTGAAACATTTCTCATTTAAATTTAAAATATTTAAAAATACTGCATAAGTGTAATTTTTGATCATATGAAAAATGACACTTAAAAAGGGAAACTACAAATTACTACAAATTCCTGAGAACTCCCAAAGAAAAGACAGATCTAATGAACATTGTAAACACCTATTTAAGCTTAAAAAACTACTCAAAAGAGTCCGTGATAAGCTTGTTTTAATTTCCCATTGTTGTAATGGAAAGAACATTAAGAAATATAACTTTATGTTTTCAACTATCATTGAACAGTATAGCCAGTGACACAGAAACTCATCTGCATCCTGATCGTCAAAGTTCATAGTTCATTGTAATGTGTGAACTACAGAAAGAACGCATTAGGTTTTCTTGTCCTTGATGACATTGCCTTCCCACATTAGGAAGGCACCAACCCCGCCTTCCTAATGTGTGAGTCAACCAATAAGACCACACCCTCCACGATGATGACATATAAGTGCAATGCAACGTGTGGTGTTACGTCTCATCTAGGGGGTTGTGACCCATGAAAAAGCATCAACTTTCCCCAAGTTTCAGGCAGCAATAGAAACAACTTATCAACAATGAATATATGTTATATTTATAATCAACAGATTTAAGAACACAGGCATTTAGCATAATGTTAGAGTGAACTAAGGCCAAACTTACAAACAAACAAGGCTGTCTACTGATATTAAAAAATAAGATATTTTACGAGAAATGGCCTAGTGAGCTGTGCCAAGCTTGAAGTCAAAGTTTTCTTTGCAACAAAAATATCTATATTTTATGGTTATGTTACAAGTTTTGATTCACATTGGCTGGACGTACCACATTTTCATTAATTTTCCTGTTTATTTA
>NW_024584214.1:5923-7399 GCF_018398535.1 Haplochromis burtoni
AAAATAGCATTAAAATGACCCAAATTGTGTGTCAGTTTCAAGCAGAACTACTGTACACCTAGTGACAAAAAAATGTCAAAATTGCTGCAGTCTGTGTCAGAGTAGGATATTGTGCTCAGTGTTCTGGTCTGTTAGTGGTCTAATCAGGGTCAACGTATTGTGGACCACAAGCCAATACATGTTGGTCTGACAAAGATGTTCTTAATATGGTAGCACAAAACCACAATGTCACTGGTTCAAGTTCAGCCTGGGCTAGAGATCAATGTGTTGCATGTCACAGCCCCCTCTCTGAGGCCACATTTCCTGTCTGTTGCTTCACTGTTCATGCCTGCAACGAGAGAAAAAAAACTGCACAGTGCAAACAGCGCTGGAGTTTTGTCAAGCAATAAATGAGTAATTCCCTGAAACAATGCTGTGCCCAGCTTCTGTACATGTGATATATTCACGTGTATATACTAAAGGGTAAGGATTTGAGAAGTAAATATTACCTTTTAAAGATAAATAGCTGTGTTTTTTTCTCTAGAAATGTTTTGTCACTCTTTGCATAACCTGCATAACATAACCTGCCTGGCGTTTGCCTTTGTGTGCAAACACAAAGGCAAACACAAAGTCACAGTCATTACTGACAAACAAACAAAGCATGGAAACTTGAGCATTTCTGTGGTCGGGCTTTCAAAGACAGGTGTGAATGCGAAGGGGCTTTTCTTCCTGTGTCACTCTCTTGGTCTTGCAGCACTGTTTTATCAATTTGATGTATAACAAAAGCAGCTCTTGTTGGAAGAGTTAAAGAGGAAAGGACACACACTTGCCTGGTCAAACTATGACTGTTCTAATCACACTTTTGTGTGTTTCTTAAGGCTATCAATGAAAGATGGGAGGTGATAATGAATTGTCCCTGCCCTTTATGGCAAGGGCAGGACTTTTTAAATGTTTCTCAAATCATTACCTATAGGTTGAAACCATTGATACATCATCAGAATCAGAATAATTTATTAATCCCAGAGGAAATTATGTAAACGTGTGTAAAGTGTGTATAAAGTGTGTACTACATGCATAGATGACAGCTTGTTCAAATTAATGATGAATGAAGTTAGTTAAACATTTAAATGCAGTTGTATGAACAGTCCATATAGATTGTATTTTATGATAGATCAGTAAGGTTGCAATTGTGTGTGGTTTTAAAGCACAAACAATGTTTGCAATTTAAAAAGCAAGAAAGAAAATAAAATCAAGTCAGATGTTTAAGCTAAGAGTACCCTGCTGAAGCCTTGCAGCTCTCCTCTCACTTCACATCCTGTTGAAACTCACAGTGAGGGGATTGTTCTGAGTAAACAGCTTCAGGTTGGTCAAAGGGCGGAGAAATGGCCCACCACAACCTTTATCAGTGTAGCTGTTGCCTGGAGCTTTGCTTTGCTTGCTCTTCTCATGAGAAAAACGAAGGCTTTCTATCTTTATGCTGTTAGACCAGTGAGAACA
>NW_024584214.1:8011-9208 GCF_018398535.1 Haplochromis burtoni
AGAGGACCTGTTGTCAAGGCACCAATCAGCTCCTGAGTCAACCAATGTCAAGCACTCCCCAGAGACGTCTGTTCCTCTGCCTGAGCCTACCTTCTTGGTTACTGCCTCTTTTGCATGAGCTAGTCACCCCTGAAACTGGCTATCTTCCAGTCTGCTAGTGGAGCTCTGTATCTACTGGTCCCCTGTCTAACCTCCAGAGAGGCCCTGCATCATTCATTGCTGGCCACCTTCTCGTCCACAAAAGGGTTTCTGCTGCCAGCTGTCCACCTTGCTTCATCGTCGGAAACCTCTTTAACCTCTTCAGGATTTAATTTATGTTAATATAAGTAAATATACTGTCCTAGGAAACATGTGTGTAGGATAAGAAATACAGAAAGTGTTGTGTTTGCAACATTTCAGAGATGCATAAGGATAAAGGAGCCAATTCAGAAGATTAGAATCAACATTATTGTCAAAGAACAGTTACAAACTTCATATTATCAATGATAACCCGCCCAGTCTGCTTAAGCAGGAAGAAACACATGCAGCAACGTACAGAGTTGGGGAGGTGGTTGTGGTCTCCATCCACTATACTCACTTCACAACACTATTCTTAATGTTACAAAACTACGTTTACTGAAAGTGATGAGAACTTTTGACTCAACTGAGGCACATGTACCAGTGTAACACACAAATGTTATATGAACTTGGGTGAAAAAAACAAACAAACCTAAAAATAAATAAGACAGCTGGTCTTAAGTCTGCTGATGATTAGACCTTTGACACATAACTATTCCATGCAATTCAATCAGTTAGTTTACTGTAATTTTCCTGTCAGCATGTGGTCACATCGTGTACAGCTGCATACAGAAAAAAAAACTTTTGCATATTTTAAAGCATAGCACCAATAATCAATTATTATTTTGTTTTGTTAGCTAAGACAAGTAGATTTTATACATGGAAACTTAAGCACTGCTGTGGCTGGGCTTTCAAACAAGGTCATGAATGCAAAGGGGCTTTCCTTCCAGCTACTTTTATCTATTTTAGGAAGCTGCCATAACACTACACTATGTATGACTCATATTCATATCAAAACAGGAGCTGTCAGATGTTATGAGATAAAGGGACACGTGCACACATTCAGATCTGCTTGGTCATTCTGTGATCTAACTGTGGTAGGGTGTTTTTCATTGGCAGTTATAAAGAAGTGAGGGGAGG
>NW_024584214.1:10367-12541 GCF_018398535.1 Haplochromis burtoni
TCATATATTAATTGTTACTTTTATTAAAAGTAATGCAGTACTTTATTTAATATCTAATATAATATCTAAGAATGCTATTCATTACACATTACTTTTGTGTTACACCATAACATGTATATCAGGGGTGCCCAACCCCCGGCTACAGACGTGTCGTTTGGTACAGTTGAGGCTCGGGTGTGAAATTTATGGTTTTCAGGGTTTTTATCGTTAACTGGGTTTACCTGGGTCTTTTCACGTGCTGTAGTTATGTGTCTTATTTTGAAAGAAATGTTTACGTGTTACCATGGCGACCAGAGAGCATTAAGAAACAGAGAGGAAACGCTTCTCCTGAAATGTGCCAACTCTCAATGTTGTTGGCGCAACATTTTAAAAAGGTTTTGCATCTTGAATTCGTGTTTATTATAATATTTACAAAATACCACAGTTCTTGTCTTGGTCATATCATTTTATTTTGTTGTATTTATCCGTGACACCTTAAAGGCCGGTCCATGAAAATACTGTCTGTCATTAAACCGAATCGGTGCCGCAAAATGGACTGCTGATGTATATGACATGAAACACCACAGACCCACCCACTAACAGCACCAATAGGGTGACGAATACCTCAAAGGGACATGGATAGAATGTTTATTTTAGTGTTTATGTAGGAACAAGAGACTAAGAACACAAAGCAAAGTGGAAAACCAGTCCAAAAAGAAGAAAAAGAAGTGATCACCATAGTTACTCTATAATAGAAACATACAGGAGAAATGGAGGCTACAATTCTAGAAGCTTTACTGATCACCACTGTTTCCTTTACCTGCTAGAGCGAATGACTGAGAAATCAGTGAAGCTTTGTTTAGAGAAGCAAGCATACTGTGAAAAAGTGGTTGCTCCTCACTTATTCACATATGGCCAAGTAGATTTCGATTTTTTCCCCACTTTAATAATAAACGCCTTCATTTAGAAACTGCATTTTGTGTTTAATATCGTTGAATATTTCAATTTGTTTTACTGATCTGAAACATATAAGTTTGACAAACATACAAAAAATTGGAAATCCGGAAGGGTGACAAGAACTTTTTTCACCCTTCTGTATCTCAGTTTGTGGTGTCTAATAAAATTGTTTGAGCACAGGTGGATATCTGGCCTAACTGAGCAAATATAGTCAGAAAGCTTCCTGTTTAGGGCTTAACACAGGTACAGCAGGGTTGTGTCTACCTTAAGAAGTGAAACTAAAGTAAGAAAACTCACCGTGAATTAATTCTAATGTGTTTTTAAGTGATCATAAACAGTTTGCACGGTCAGACATGACCCTACATCAACTGCAGGTATATTCATGATTTTTTATAGAAAAATCGTGAAATTAAAGAAGTGAAAATGATTTTGTGAAACTTTTGCATCTTTGTATCCTTATATTTGTGCTGGTAGACACAACAAAAATCATCATTTAAATACTAATACAAAGTGGCAAAGTAGTATCTTCTGATGTTAAAGATTTACAGAGCTTGTGACTAACAATAAGCAACTAATAATTACAAAAACAATAACTTCCTTAATAAGTGCCTTAATAAAGACACTGAGAACTGATAACACACTGCTACCAGAAGGTACTAAGAAAGACATACTTTTATGTGATTTGATATAAGACGTCTTTTATCAAATGAAAATTGAACAAAGGTTTGCTGAATGGGGGAGGGGTAATTTCCTACATTTCAGCCAATCACTGATTTCTGCTTTGGAAACCTTTATAACCTTGTGACTAAACCTTCCATATGGGCAAGATATTTAACATTATTTACATTGATTTTGTCATTTTGTTAACTGCATTTTTTTTCTTCTTCAGCTGTGACTCGAACTTCAGAGGTTCCTCAGTTGATCTCTTTGACTGTTGTTGACCTTGGTGACAATGTTACTTTTGGCTGTGAAGTTTCTGAGAAGGAGTTAAAATCCTTTCATGGTATAAACAGTCTCTGGGACACTTGCCCCAAAGTGTTGCTTCTGTTATTCTGACAAAATAACTTTATCTGATGCATTTAAAGATTCACGTTTCACATTGAACAAAGAAATATTTACTATCAGAAATGTCAGCAAAGAGGATGAAGCAACATATTTCTGTCAAACGCGGGCCACATATTCACAGATGTTAAGCAGTGGCACATTCTTGGCTGTGAAAGGTAATATGTTTCCCTTTT
>NW_024584214.1:12723-16175 GCF_018398535.1 Haplochromis burtoni
TGTACCAATGTCTGAACAGTTCAGTGATACTGACGCAAATCAGTTTAATCAATTACAAAAAGTTTATATTACAAATCTGCCTTAATTCACAGATCACAATCATCAGAAATCGGTCTATGTGAAACAAAATCCAGAGAAAGAGTCTGTTCGTCTGGGAGGCTCTGTGACACTCGAATGTTCAGTTCTCTCCAAGAATAAAGAAAAAGCACTCCAATGTCCAGATGACCACAGAGCGTACTGGTTCAGAGCTGGATCTGAAGGTTTTGCTCCAAACATCATTTACCCTCTTGTGAACAACAGTGATGAAGCTCTTAAGAGACGATGTGTCTACAGCCTGACCAAAACGATACAGAACTCCTCCGATATCGGGACTTACTACTGTGCTGTTGTGACATGTGGGGAGATCCTGCTGGGTGAAGGAACTAAGGTGGAGACACGTATGTATCTGTATTTGTCTTTAAATCTTAAATGATCTTGCATTAAAGTATAAAAGACTTACTAGAGATAGTCTGATGTTTTTTGTACTAAGTACTGTAATGCGATGTTATTAATTCCATGCATCACAATGCTTGGGATAGTCTCTAAATATCACGCTTTATTCAAGTTACATAGTACAGACAAATGTAATGCACCACTGCTCGTTTCATCTAGCCTTTCCATAACTCTAATCTTTGAGTTATCTATGATTAATGGTTTAATCTTAATAGTTATCATTTCACTTTAATTGCCACAGGTACATAAAACACAAAAACAAAGCACACTCCATGTAGTCTGCCTTCATAAACATTTGTGAAACACCAGATTGTTCTTACAAACTTGTTGAATTCAAGCATGGTACTGTAATAGGATGCCACAGTGACAACAGTTTGTGAAATTTCTTTCCTCCTACATGCTCCAGTATAAATGTTTTTATTGCAGTGGAAGTAACAAAGCCTCAAAGTGGCAAACCACATAAACTTACAGTGTGGGGTTGTTGAGTGTTGAGAAGCATAGTGCATAGTGCATAAAAGTCACCAATGCTTTGCAGACTCAATAGATGTTCCAAACTTCCGCAAGCATTAACAGCAGCACAAATACTGTGCTATGAATACAAATACTCATCATAAGCTGTCTCTACCTCTACAAAAATAGAATATTGTTCGTTATAAGAACATTTCTGCAACAACTGATGAATTCCATGATCACATATTAAATTAAACAGTCTCTTTCTCTCTCTTTTAACTAATGTAGGACCAGGATTAGGCTCTGTTGTCCTCATTCTTGGAGTTCTGCTAGGTTGTTGCATTTCTGTGATTGTGCTTCTTCTTTTGTACCCCAGAGGGATAAATGTTTGTCAGCATTGCAAAGGTGGGTTTATCATAACTGCGTGTGTGTGCGTGTGTGTGTGCATGTGTAAAGATATATTTTTAAACTAAAATTATGCTTAAGATCCAAATATTTGTTTCACTTTATCATACCAGGACAACAACATGAACACAGGATAACAAAATATATAATTATATTATATAACCTTGTTAAACAATTCTTGTGTGAGTAAACACTCAGTGGAACACTTGTAGTCATCTTCTTCCCTTTGTGTTTTCCTATGTTTCATTTTGTAGTAGTAGATGTGTGTTTGAAAAGCAAAAGTTGTCATATCACAACATTGTATTGCAAAAATAAATACTAAAGATTCACTGCTTAAAACTTCTGTTTTAATGTTACCACACTATTATTCCAATCATATCCCCAAATCGTATTGCTTTAGGGGAAATACGTGGGACCAATCATGCTGGATGTGACGTGTCAAATGTGGGTCAATCAAATGATTTGGTAAATGTGCTTTTACTATATATTGTGCAGCATGGTTTTGGAAAAGAGATTAGCAATTTCATACCCACAACATATAATAAAGATATCACAATGTCTTGTTAAATTTGTTACAATACAAAGTGCTGGAATAAAGTTAATTGGTGCACATACAGTTAGTTTTACAAATGAAATTGTAGAAATATTTACGGGATTAATAGAACAAACCAAACCCGTACCATTAGAGATGGAGGCTTTAGAACTGAACATCTTAACTGTGTTGACTGTATTTTTAATCTAGTGTCACCTGAAGACCTGAAAATCACCAGCCTCCAATATTGATTTTCTGACTTGTCCCTTTACATTGAGAAACATTATTTGGAAGTTATTCCACAATTTATAGACCTATTTCTTTTGCAGATTGGTGAAACTGCCCATCTTTACTTCTGAGAGACTTTAATTAAAGCTGAAAATATGCACTTACTTGATTTAAAATCCACTTTGATGGAAGCAAAATTACTGAAAAATTTCATTGCCCAAAAACTTATCGACCCAACCACATAGAAATGCTGATAAAAAATTCGAAGATATATTGCAAAATATTAGAATAATCTTACACGTTTTCTTTTAAAAAATAGTAGATATATTGCACATATGTAATTTCTGACTATTCCAATAATCTTACTTGAGTTGAAGTTGATGACATAAATTCTAAAATACCTGTAATTTCAGATGATGACCGATGCTACAGTCCATTACTCCTCAGTGAGAGTAAACAGAGGGAACAGGAAGAGGAGAGAGTCAACACAAGACTGTGTGTATGCTGCTGTTAGACAAGATTCCCACACTCAGCGGCAACCATCAGCATAAGCCAAGAAGGGCAGGAGTTGTAGTCCTTTAATAGACGCTTTGGCCTTTCTGTGTTAAAATAAACAGTTCCAATAAAAGTGTTTTTTTTTCCTAAAAAACAAACAAACATGTTGTTCAGCTGATGCTATGGAAACACAACCTCTGGTTACTTTTATTGACTGCAACATAAGCTATGGTAGTATTTTTGGGCCCAACAAAACATGTTGTATAATTCACATTTGGTATACCCAAATAATTGTGTAAAAATATCAAACTAAATAAATTCCATTGGCACATTAAAGTGTTGAGTAGATTTCTATGATTCTGAAATCATGTTTTTTCTGATCGGGGGGCGGCCATCTGCTGCGACCGGTTGGGGTGACAGAAGGAAAACAGGATAAGACATGCTGTGGAAGAGAGACGGAGAATTATAACAGGTGTGATTCAATGCGGAGAGGTCTATTAACACATAGTGAGTGAGAAAGGTGACTGGAAAGGACAAACTCAATGCATCATGGCCAGTAGCGGCTTTTGATACGGGTGACACGGGCGGTTTCCCGGAGTGGCATCATGGTTCGGGGCGGCATCATCGGCAAAAAAAACATTTTGCTCGTACTCATGCTGCCCCGACATCAGCCAGCACATTTTGGGAATGGCATAGGCACCGATCGGTTTTCTATCGCCCATGCTGGGAGTAAGGGTGCCCTCCATTTGCCAAACTGGAAGCTGGTTCCACAGAAGAGGAGCCTGAAAACTGAAGGCTCTGCCTCCCATTCTACTTTTAAATACTCTAGGAACAACAAGTAGGCCTGCAG
>NW_024584214.1:17460-18530 GCF_018398535.1 Haplochromis burtoni
AGGTTGATCATATTTAAGATCGAAGAATTAATTAATGGCAGGACTTCTTTGAGCAGTTTTGTAGGAATGGGGTCTAAAAGACACGATGGTTTGGAGAGTGTTTTCACATGGACAGGTGTACAAACAGATACTCACAGACACGCACTATAAAGCAGATTCTTAGTGTTTCTTCTCTCTCTCTCCCTTTCTCTATCCCTCTCCTTCTCCTCTATTTTTCTCTCCCTCTCCTTTTGTTGACTGGCCTGCAGGATTCCCCAACCTTATAAACAGTATTTTGGCATACTGACCGAAACTAGCACCATTGATCAACTGATTGACAATGAGCTATGAGATCAGTTTTAAGATCAGCTGTCGTGAGTACCATTCACAGAGTGTTGGGGAATGGCTACAGTCACAGCATTATAAGATAGTGAAAGCTGTACCCTGGGCCTCCTCCTCCTATTTCATAGGAATGAAACAAAAATCATGTCAGGGGTAACCAAATTGTTGTGTTCAGAATTTTTGGAAGGAATCTCAGGAGAAAGGTTTGTCTTTTAAAAAAAGAATTTACTTTGCTTTTGGCAGTTGAAATTACAAGTTTACACGGCACTGTGGACCTCTATGTGAACCAGCAGCATGTTTTACAAAAAGGATGACCCTCAAGTGAGCTGTACAACATTGTGTAGTGAGACAAAAACAGATTATAGCAGCTATCTTCTTTCCGCACGGAGATGGCAGTCTTGGTTTCTGCTCCAAATCATCCTCGTATTTCCGTGACCCCATCTGGTATCTGCTCCCTCGTCTGTAAGAGACAGAAAAGCAAAACACCTCTCTGCCTGGCCTTGTTAATCTAATGTTAATATCCATTGTTCTTCTAGCGATTCAAAGTTGGTTTAGAATATCATGTTTGGGACTCTCTGACCCAGAGTCTTATTCTAATCATAATCTATGTGTGTAAGAATATTTGCATTTACCTCTCCGCACTGTAAGTAATTTCCTACAATATATCAATCTGGAACGTCACGCCGTATGAAGATTTTGACCTTCAAAAGACTGACTGACAACTCCTTATGAACACATTTAGAAATTCA
>NW_024584214.1:19969-21073 GCF_018398535.1 Haplochromis burtoni
CATTCTTTATAACATGACCTGAAACACTTTAAAGTTTATAAAAGTAGGACAGTGTATGACTAACTTACCTTTTACTAACAAATATGTTCCAGTCCATTCAAGATTAATCCACTCTATCATTCCACAGTGATAAATTCCCTCATCGTCTTGGACTGCTTTCAAAATGGTCAGGTTGCTAAATTTCTTATTATAATTTGCTTGAAATCTTGATTTAAATATTTCTTGACCATACTGAGGTGTTGCACTTTCAAACAGTGTCACTATTAATTTGAGAGTATCTCCAACACTCTGCTTGTACCAGTGGACTCCTCTAATTTTGACCACATCGGGCAAAGCACATGTTATGTTCGCTGGTTCACCAAGCTGAACCGTTTTCACTGGAACTAGAGTGTCTGAATTAGAATATAGAAAAGTTATGGTTTTCTCTACACATCCATTTGACAATAAATTCTCAATTTAGAACATTTTTAGTAAAGTAAAGTGCTCACTTACATCCTTGATGAAGAAAAAGCAATACAATCCATAACATGACCATCGTGACACTGCTCCTTGTTGAGGACTTTGCTGGTATTTCACTGAATGAAGGAGGTGAAATCACTGTATTCGGTAAGACAGTAAGATGCTTCTGATTGGTCAGTACAGAATAGATTCAAATGTAGACTTCCTGTCACATTTGCCTCCTCCTGGGCTTTGCAGAAGCTCTCATCTTCTTTCATCTTGTATTGTAACTGCCCATTTTGTTAACTCGAACACTGTTCCCTACATGTTATAGTTATTCTTATTAAAAAGCTATTCTTGATAAAACCTAAGCATTTAAAGTATAATCAGCACAGTCCCAACTGCTTTTTTGTCACTGGTGTGTTTGCAATAGCAACTCAGTGCATGTAGATACGGCCAAAAAGACCTGCCGAGGCTCCAACAAAGCATCAAAATGGCGAAGAAAGGGGATTTAAATCCAGCAATTTGTTAGATCTATGCCAAGATTGTTAGAGATTCAAACTAAAGCCGTCTCTAGCTCTACAAAAACAGAATATTGTTGATTATAAGAACATTTCTGCAACAACTGATAAATTCCATGATCACATATTAATTAAACATTCTGTA
>NW_024584215.1:0-4243 GCF_018398535.1 Haplochromis burtoni
ATTTAACCCAGTGTCCCAAAAATTGTTTCACAGTATTTTAATATAAGAGGCTTATATTCATGGACATTTATTGATAGGTTTGTAGCTTGAACCTATTCGCTGGAACGTTGAAGACAATATAATTACACAGAAAGCAAGACACGAAGTAGGCAAAGTTCTTCATGTTTCATTCATTAAAAATTCCCAATACAAAACCAGTAACAAACTAACTATTTATAGCCTTAAAACCATAAATATATAAGTCAAGTTCACTTCTGAACTGAATTTGAACCAAACGTCTGGGAATGCAGGTCAGAAAGGCAATGAACCTACTAATTACTTACTAAAGTTACACCAAGGCTCTGTAAATGTTGTGAGTCAGACAGAAATATTATTTCCTTTCTTGTTTTGTTTAGTTTTTTAAATTAGCACATGTTATTTTTACATATTTTTAAAAGTAATTTGTATTTTCCACACTATGTATCTATGTTAATAAATAATAAATGGGCTGATGGCTCCTCCTACTACATATTTAAGTGTTGAGGCTCTGAGGGGTTTTTGTCAAGGGCTGCTGATTGTTTGTGTTAATGTGGGTATCTGGCACAGTAATACACAGCAGTATCATCAGGCTGCACATTCTGTCCATTTAAAGTCACTGTGTTACTGGAAGAATCTGTGGAAATGCTGAACTTGTTTTTGAGAGAATCTTTGTATGCTGGTGTGCATCCATGACATTGCTGTCCAATCCACTCTAGATTTTTTCCTGCAGATTGTCTGATCCAAGCTGTACTGTAGCTGCTAACAGAATAAGAGACCTGACAGATGATGGTCAGACGTTGACCTGGCTGCACAGTCACAGCGCCTGGTTGGGTTAAATGTTCACACTTCACACCTGTTAAAAAAGAAAATGTTTTGTGAAAAATCACAGGTTATATTATTAAAAAACAAACTGTTATTATATTACACATTTAAGTAGACTCACGCCCAGCAGCTATAAGTAGTAACAGAGCTACAGAAAGCATGGTTTTTGATGAACGTGTCATCATGTGAACTCTACATCACAGTCTGATGTGAAACATTTATAGTTGAATAATACAGGAAGTAAATGAGTTTGCATAGACATACATAAAAAATTCATTAGGGACTGAATGAAATTTGTTAAAGAGGCTGCCTCTAATGGACAACATGAAAACATCTTTGGGGAATTAATTTGTGCTTTTCTAATTACATAATTGAATCAATAAGACCTAAATCAAACAGGTGGGTTCTGGTTACGATTGCATACTAATAAAATTGCAAAAATCTAAACACATTATCATTATAATTAGAGTATTGTCTTCATTTTTTAAAGAATGAATCCTTTTCTTACCATGGAAACATACAATGAATAATAAACTCCAGGAAGTAATATAATCCATAATTTAGAACACTTTATAATCAGAATGTTTGTGCAGTTAAAACGTGTCCAAAGCTGTTCTGTAAATACACTAAATGAGAACTGATGATGATGTGTTTATATCTGAGCAAAACTTTGCATAGACCTCCCACAACAGGAGCTAATTGGTATTTCAAGAAAAAGATAAAGACATAGAATATCATGAACTGTCTATTTTTTTTATATTTACTATAACAAATTTTCTGCACATGAGACAAACTATCACTAAATATTTTTTAAAAAGTCAGACCCACTTTTTATATTGTGCAACTATTTCCATCTAGCTTTTTTGCACATTATCTCCTCAAACAAATGCTTCCAAAAGAAATAATACTGTGAAATTTAGCCAAAATTAAAATATTATTTAAATGAGGGTGGTTTGTCCCCACCCTTAAACATTCATTAAATCAGAACATAATACACTTTAGTGTGTTCTAAATTTTTTAAAATACTGATAAAATTAATCAAAACTCAAATTGAGCCTGTTTCAAGTCAAAGAATAATCAGAAGTGTGACACTGTCATCGTCATACTCATGTATCTGATCATTCAGTCTTTCTACTGTTCTTTTTAAGGAAGATGTTATCATCTAATTGACCCCCCACACACTGTGCTTAAAATTATATTAACAGCAAATGTTTAATTTCGAAAAAAAGTAAACTCTTATAATTATTTTACATGATGCAGGTTACATAGCTCTGCGCATCTATTAATGAACAAAGTATTTATTTTAATTATATACATTTAAAAAAAATTGTCAGACACCATTACTCAAATTAAACCTCCTGAATCTAAAACTTTTAATGGGACTCTGCCCAATTTTTCTATTTACTGAACTTAAAATAAGTTTCAAACTTAGCTTTCTTTGTGTTTTAGAAAAGGCAATGTAAGAAACACATGCACACACTGTCACTACAACTACTAATAACTGCTACACGGTGATAATGGGTATTAATGTGTAATGTATTTAATGAATCTGTTGTAACATTGTTCTGTTAAAGTGCAGGTTCAGAAACATGTTACAGAAACAAGTGAGGAAGGAGAAATATCAGCACCATGTCTAAGCTACCACAACAAGTAGTTTTTTTTTTTTTTTTCATTTTTAAAATATATATTATGGGTGTAATTAATGCTATCAAAAACTGATAGCATCAGTTGAGTGGGGGGGATCTAATAGGACCTGTAGGGCAGTGTTTCCCAACCACTGTGCTGTGGCACATAGGTGTGCCGTGAGAAATGATCAAGTGTGCCATGGAGATTATCTGGTTTCACCTGATTGGTATGCTAAGCAACCATCGTGAGCAACGGGCAGAGGAATTACATTCCCCTCCACTAGAAGGCAGTACAACTACCTGCTCTAATTAGATGGGTTGCCAACTGCCAGTAAAACAGAAGAAGACGAAGAAGCTTCTGTTTAAAGCTGTTTATAGTCAGAGATTGTTTTTCTGGTTAAAAAAGAAAACAACTGCAAGAAGTTCTGTGATCAATAAAATGACAATTGTAATAATGGAGCATAATAATGGAAGTGTGAAACTAAGTTTTTGAATACCAAATGTAATACCAAATTTGGTTATCTAAACTCTGTCTCAAATACCAAATTTCCCTCTACAGGAGAAATTTGGTATTCAAAAACTTAGTTTCACAGCTTCCAAGTATTTTATGATGTGATACGATATCATGAATATTTTTGTCGTAATTCTTAAACATATAAACACCATGAAAATCTCATTCTCAACTGACCAGATTATTTACAGAGGGATGGTTTGTGAATGCTGCAGGATTGATGCGATGCTGATCTACATTTCTCATTGCTCTGCATGTAGTGCCGGAGGAATCAGCAGTATATTTTTGATGATATATTTCTCATGTACTGTGGATAACTATTATCCAGAGGTAGACCTTAAAGTAGCAAAATGGATAAAATATGTGTTTTACTTTATTGGGAGGGAAAAATATTCTATAAATGAATTTGAATATTTATTTAGTGAATCTAATGAAATCCATCAGGATTTTGTACAGCTGCTTAGCAACTTCTGTCACTGTGGTTTCGAGCACAATAATAAACAGCAGAATCTTCAGTCTTCAGGCTGTTCATCTGCAGATACAGCTGCTCTCTGCTGTTGTCTCTGGAGACAGTAAACCTGCCTTGAACTGACTGAGAGTAGTATTTGGTGGCACTGTTAGTATCAGCAGCAATCCATTCCAGTCCTTTTCCAGGAGCCTGTCTGATCCAGTGCATCCAGTAGCTGCTGAGTGTGAATCCAGAGGTTGTACAGGTCAATCTGTGAGACTGACCAGGTTGTTTAACTGCTGGTTCAGATTCTGTCAGAGTCTGACCATTAACACCTGCCCCAGTAAAGAGAAAATTAATAACAAACGCACAACTTAAAAAGCATGGCACCAAAATATAATTTTAGATTATCATCAACAAAGCTTTTCACCTGCCAAGCAAAGAATTAAAAACAGCAGTCCTGTCCTACAGTCCATCATGTCAGGCTGTGTCCACTGTTCTCTGTCATCATCACTACAGTCAGACATAAAGAGATAGAAGCTGTCAGTGCTTTGCATTGACTCCGCCTCCTCGTGAAGGGCAGCTTCTCCCTGATGAAATTAAAATTAGTGGTGTGCTGGTGTGCTGAGTATCGCAACCATGTTACACTATTCACTTTAACAACATCACCATGTTGAAACTACAACAGTAGACTACAGACCAATATCTCACTTCAGCACATATTTGTTTTATGCGGGTCACATAAATGAGTGATAACCAGCAATAAAAGCTGGTTATCACTCAAGAAAAAACATTTAGTGCCAGATTTACTAATGGTCA
>NW_024584215.1:4268-5328 GCF_018398535.1 Haplochromis burtoni
GTGGCAGCAATAAGCCTTCTTTAACACTAAACAGCTTCTGGGTTTACCAAAAAGATGTGGTGTATGTTTTGTGACTGAGAATTTTGAACAGGTAATTTTTGCAGATGACCTTTTTGTATTTGTATTCCCCCTTCGAGAGATTAACAGAATATGTTTAAGAGTTAAATATTTAATTTGCTATTACTACACACCATAAAGAGTAGAATAGAATAGAACTTTTTTGTCACTGTTACAAGAACAACGAACCACTGTTTGGCATCTCTCTGTTGGCAGCATATAGATTTACATTCAGATTCTTACAATGTAAGTAGCTACAAAGTTTTGTAGAGAGCACTGGGCAGTTGCGACTGCTCGTGCTGCCATCTTGGAAAATTGTAATTTATTGTGATATATCCAGCACTGAAAAACACCTTATACACATAGTTGTGATAGCTGCTTCTAGAAATGTGAAGTTTATGTATTTATCAATTGTATTTCAGAATGAATGTTCAATTGACACATTCTGACATTCTGTGTAGATGTTAGTGCAAGGCCTAAATTTTGGCTCTGTCATAAAGCTCTTTAGAATAGAATAGAATAGAATAGAATAGAATACTTTTATTTGTCAATTTCTTCAAATGTACTTGCCATACAAAGGAATTGAAATTACGTTTCACACTGTCCCATGCGTAGACATTGACACCAATAAGGTGCAGATGCACAACAAAAACAGCCCTAACAATAAAGTAATAAATAGTAATATAATAATATAAATAGTGCTAAAAGAAATACTAAAAATATATATATAGTAGCAGGTGTGTGCAACTGCAATGCAAGTCAGGAATGTTTTCAGTTCTTGGTTCAGAGAGTGTTTCCTTGTTGGAGAGTGTGCGTGGGTGGGGGGGAGTAGAGTCCAATCTGTCTTCCTATACTTCTGCCAATCTGGTGATTCTGCTGGCTGGGAGTCGGGAGGGAAGAGAGTTCAGCAGTCTCACAGCCTGGTGGATGAAGCTGTTGGTGAGCCTGGTAGTGCGGGAGTGGAGACTTCTGTATCTCTTTCCAGAGGGCAGGAGGCTGAACA
>NW_024584215.1:5348-7674 GCF_018398535.1 Haplochromis burtoni
TGGGGTGATGCACGCAGTAATAAACAGCTGTGTGTCCTCAGGCTGCAGATTTGTCCCTTCATAGTGACCATTCCATCAGATATGTCTCTGTTGTAGCTGAACTTGTTCTTCAAAGGATTATTTTGATAAAGCCTACTACTATTTTCATCCCAATGATCAAATATCCAGTCCACTGGGTTTCCTTCACACTGTCTGATCTTACCTGTTCTATAGCCATCAGCCAAAGAATACCCAGAGACCCGACAGGTGATGATCAAAGACTCTCCAGGCTGAGTCTGGCTGTATGAGATCATTTCAAACATACCTGTGGGGACAGAAATCAACAGTCATCAAACATAAACTAAATTAGGGTTGTCTTGGGCTGACATAACATCTTGTTGCCACGTCATCTTAAATTTGTCATGTGATTGGTTTACCATAATAATTTGATTTTTCCTCAGCCAATCAGCTCGTGTGATTGTTTGGCCCTCCTAGCTGCTGGTAAGCTGAAGACAGCTTCAACCATCTGTGTGTTGAAAAAAAGTAAATAGCATAACCTTCTGCTGTCATGCTCTTCATTTCAATGTACTGTCTGCTGCTGGAGTGTCTAAAAATAACTGGCATAGAAAGAAAGGAGAAAAAAAACTTATTTTCAGTGTTTTAAAGTATAACCAATTTTCTTACTATGGAAACAATGAATAAAGAATAAACTCCCATGAATGAAATACAATAAGTTCACTTTATTTAAAAAAAAAGACAAACTAATAAAGTATCAAAGATATTAAAAAACTCTTTGGCTTTTAGGAAGCTGATAAAGCTGATAAAGAGCTGATAAAAAAACATCTCATGTATAGTTTGCTTTTACTCTAATTCAAATAATCTTTAGTGTTTTTGTCGTAAAACAACTGTTTTCAAAACAAATAATGCTCTACTTCACACTGTATGAGTATATCACTCTAAACTCAACACATTATTTGTTCAGTAAATGAGATGGAAACATATATAAAGTTTAAAAGACTAATTGAATTAGTTTAAGTGATAATAACAATACAGCCTATTAAGCTCTAAGTTAGTTATTTTAATTTGGAACATTATTTAGTTATTTTAAGATGAAACATATGTGATGCCATTTCTTAGAAAAATTCTTGAATGTCAACTTTTTATAGGCCTCATCTCCCTAAATCCTTTTCTGAACTGGGGACATCTGTTGCTACTCAGACTGTTTTATCAGGTATTGAGGAGGTAATGTAACAAACATATGTGCAGATTGTCAGTAGAGATTCATTTATATGTGGTGCAAAGTTGTTCTGCTATATTGCAGGTGGGGAGCCATTAAAATTAAACCTGAAGGATTTTGTACAGCTGCTTAACCAACTCCTATCACTGTGACTCTCGGGCACAATAATAAACAACAGAATCTTCAGTCTTCAGGCTGTTCATCTGCAGATACAGCTGCTCTCTGCTGTTGTCTCTGGAGATGGTAAACCGACCTTGAACTGACTGAGAGTACCAAGTGCTGCCCCCACCATAACGAATGCTTGCAATCCATTCCAGTCCTTTTCCAGGACCCTGTCTGATCCAGGCCATATAGTAGCTGCTGAATGAGAATCCAGATGTTGTACAGGTCAATCTGTGAGACTGGCCAGGTTGTTTAACTGCTGGTTCAGATTCTGTCAGAGTCTGACCATTAACACCTACAAAGATTACAAGAAAATCAATGACATGCACAACTTTAAAGCATGTAACAGATTATTTTAGACCATCAAAAAACAAAAAACAAAAAAAAAACCTCTTAACCTGCCAAGCAGAGAGTTAAAAACAGCAGTCCTGTCTTACAGTCCATCATGTTGAGATGAGTCCACTGTTCTCTGTCATCATCCCTGCAGTGAAATATAAAGAAGCTCTCTGGGTTTTTGCATTGACTCCTCCCCTAGGATGTTTGCGTCAGGACTGTGAATAAAATTCAGAAACAGGTAAGTGTTAATAATGAAAGAGTGAAAAACAATATAGGCTAGTTTAAATTATAGGTTTATGTAAAATAACAAATTTGGGTTTCCCAAAATGTTTGCTTGACTTATCAGAGAGAAACAGAATGTTGTGATTAGCAGATAATTACTTTATATTGGGATACAAGGATATAACAGGAGTGTCTTTATTTTTATTAATTTATTGAGAATATGTGATATGGCCAATAATACTTTTTTATTGATCTTCTTTTGCTTGATTTTTCACAATATGTAAAAACCTAACTTCACACCATATAAAGATCCTGTATTGGATTTACATCCATACTATAGATTTGCAATTTGTCTAAGCAGTCCAAACCTTCAAACATAACATTTCTTCT
>NW_024584215.1:7699-13383 GCF_018398535.1 Haplochromis burtoni
TAATGGTTTGAAAATTACTCCATTATTACCTTCTTGTTTCTGCCTTGTTACCCTTCTTTTCCCATTATTACGCAGTTATAATACAAAGTGCAACACAAATCTTGTCAGAAGCAGTTGATTCCTGTCTGTGAGGAGGAGTCAGCAATTCAAATGCAAAAACTCAACTTCTACTTAACTGAGGGTTGAAGGAAACATTTAACACTCAGATCACACAATGGCTTATAGGGCAGGGCTGCTGATTTTAACTGTCTGCTGGGCAGGTGAAAATTGTATATGTATAGTTTATAAGTATCTCTCTCTCTCTCTCTCTTCTCTCTCTCTCTCTCTCTCTCTCTCTCTCTTTAATACATTTCTTTTTCATTTGGACAGGTGTTGATGGCCAGACTCTGACACAGTCTGAACCAGTGGTCAAAAACCCTGGTAATTCACACAGACTGACATGTACAACATCTGGATTCACATTCAGCAACTACTGGATGCACTGGATCAGACAGGCTCCTGGAAAAGGACTGGAATGGATTGCTATTATACGCACTTCAAGTTATAGTTATTCTACGTCTTATTCCCAGTCAGTCCAGGGTAGATTCACCATCTCCAGAGATGATTCCAGCAGTAAACTCTACCTACAGATGAACAGCTTGAAGACTGAGGACACAGCAGTTTATTACTGTGCCCGAGAGACACAGTGACAGAAAGCAATAGAAATGCCATACAAAGACTACTTCTCTATTTATCAACACCAGGGAATGTTTCCTACATTTTTAAACATTCATGGTAAAAAATGCCATCATTAATTAGCAATTCTTGCAACGTGTCACCTTGTTTGAATTTAGGGTCGAAAAGTTAGCAAAAGTCAGTGAACAATTTAAACCAGATATGCCGACCAGTTTAAAGAAGGTCCCATTAAACTCACACTAGCCTCATCATCAAAACAGGGAGACTTTGGCATGGCTATTGAAACACCTACACCCCATTAAAAGACAATATAAACACAAATTCCAACACATTAAAAAAGAATAACATATACTCTTAAAAATCAATAAAGCATACAGTGTCATTATCACTTACAGTTTAGATTACTGAGTATGTCACTATCTAAACATGTATAAACAACATCAATAAATTATTACAGCATTTCACCAATGGGTTGCCATTATTAGATATGATGGTGGGAGCACTTACTATTCTCAGTCAGACCAAGGCCGGTTTACCACCTCCAGAGACAACAACAAGGATTTTTTTTTTTTTTTTTGTGTGCAGCGGAGATTTTCTGTGCGGGGAGACCATGTCAGCAGTGTGCGATTGCTCACGCGTCAGCTTAGAGGGAACATTTTCTTACTTCCCCTTTTCATTAGATAATAAATAGAAATTTAATTACCAACTAAAATTGACATAACTTCAAGATTCTCAAAGATTGTCTCTGCATTGTTTGAACTTCTTCTTCTTAATAGTGACCCTAACTGGTTGACCAATCCTGGACTCATCTAACTCTCCATTTAATCACAGACAGGAAAAGTCTGATCATCATATGTCTAAAATTAAAATATTAAAATATAATTTCTGTAGCTGGATGATTGTGATTTCTTTTTTGGTACATGGACATTGACTGTCTACTTCAAAAACCTATATTTAATAGTCAACTCCACTTCCATTATATTGTTTCTCTAAGGAGGAACTGATGCAAAACTTGTATTATTTAGTTTTGCTAATAATAATAATTTAAGAATAGTATAACAAAGTAATTTATAGACTATCCTAAATTTATAGACCATACCCAATTTTGGTATGGTTTTATTTTGTATTTTTAAATAGATATTTTTGGTCATTTATTTAAGCAGCAAACCAGTCCAGGTTAGACTTAAGAGTTTTTAAAAATTAAAAGAACTTTAGGAGGCAACAAATAAATTGGTGAAATATGATAATGATTATAAGGAAACTGATAAATAGTTATAGAAATGACTGAAAGATTTTTTAGGCTGTGATTTGAGTTTTGTTCAAAAAAGAATAACTTCATATAGGAAAAAAGGCAGAACAAAATCAGGGCTGTATCAAGACACAGGGACTAAACCCCAATTCAACCAGACCCAGAACTGACCCGGAATTAAAACAGGACTACAACAGTTCAAAATCAGGACTACTGAGGACTTAACCAAGACAGAACCAGAATCAAAACACTGAAAATCATCATAGACCTGCACTACACTTATTTTTTAATTCTACCAAAGTACACTATTTAGATTAAAGTTTATATAATTATTTAGCCTTGTTGTGCAAACAAGCCTGCATAACTTAATAAATATAGAATTTGAAAAATAACAAATTAAAAAGAAACACTAGGTACGATACATGTTCTGATGAGTTTTGGCAAACAACCATTTGACTAACATGTGTGTCTCACCTGCTCTTGTTCCATCTCTGTTCTGTCCTCATTCTCTCTCTCTCTGTCCTCTCTCTCCCTCTTTGTGCTGACAATCAAGCCAAACACCAACATCATCAAATATACAGTTGAAACCAGATATTTACATACTCTTCAGATAAAAACACAAACACTTTTTTAATTGTAACATCAAATCAGACTAAATGTTTATTTTTTTAGATTGATAAATATAAAAAACATATTTGTTAACTTTAAGAGTAAAGAGAGAAACTGTCTGTATTTCTTAATTGCAAATGGCACCAAATTGTATTCAAAATTGAGCCACACTTATGGAGCTCCACAGTTCTTTTCCTGGTGTTTTGGTTGACATCTCTTGATTTTTCCCATGTAAGCTCTGTGCTCAGTCGGCTAATGCTTGAGCTCAGATCATACCAAAATTAGGGGGAATTTACGAAAGCTATGTGCTTCGAATATTGTGTGTAGTTTTTGTTTTATACAGTTGTCAGTCAGGCATCTAACTATGAAACAAATTACACTTCAAAAGACCCCGGGCTTCTGAAAGAGCTCAAGTAAGCCCCCCCTGGGCTCTGCAGATGTTGTAGATGTCTTAAGCTTTGTCATTCTGAAAAAAATTTGCATTTGGATAAAAACCATTCAATGTTTGTTTTGTTTTTTTGGTTTCTCCAGGATTGCACAGTTTACACTATATATATATATCCCAATGGCGTAACACTAATCACATTCACTTTCAGGACAACAAATACTTTTCTTCTAACAGATGCTGCATGTCATCCCAGTCGCAACAATTCTACAATATTGCTTCCCACTTAATAAATGTTCCCTTTTAGGTGGATGTCTGTGTGGTGACAGTTTTTCACTTTTACTTACTGGTTTTAGACACCTAACCCCTTTTTTGTTTGAAACATATCAAATTTGTGCTGAAATGAAGCACTTTAAAACATTAACTCACACACGAAAAATAACGTCTGTCATAAAACCATGTAGTAGCAGTAAGAAGTTGTGTAACTCAGTTTTTGAATGCCAAATTCCTCCTGTAGAGGGGGGTCTATGCAAAGTTTTGCTTCCTTATAAACACGTTGTTGCCAATTCTCATTCAATTCATGAGAGAAAATCTCAAGAACTTTTTTACCAATTTACACATTCTGATTATAAAGTTTTCAAGATTATGGGATATATGATTTCCTTTAAATTATTCTTTATTGTTTGTCTCAAAGGTAAGAAAGGGATTCATTCTTTAAAATGGTGAAAAAGTCTGATTCATGATGATCATGTTGTTTTTTTCTGTTTTTGTTTGTTTTGCTTACAGGAGTTTGGAGTGAGGTCAAACTGGAACAGTCTC
The DNA here is from genome assembly GCF_018398535.1 of Haplochromis burtoni. Taxonomy (NCBI): domain Eukaryota; kingdom Metazoa; phylum Chordata; class Actinopteri; order Cichliformes; family Cichlidae; genus Haplochromis; species Haplochromis burtoni. The sequence goes on from NW_024584215.1 coordinate 11,437, forward strand.
CCTCTGAGGTGAAAGGATTTGGAGAGAGAGTGAAAATGTCATGTGCCCTTTCTGGTTATACCCTGACAGAAAATGATATTCACTGGATACGACAGAGACCAGGAAGAGCTCTGGAATGGATTGGGTATATGAGCACAGGCTATAATTCTCCTAGCTATGCCAGTTCTTTTCAACATCGTTTCATCATGACTGAAGAAGACTCCAGCAGAAGACAGTACCTTGACATCAACAGCTTGACAGCAGAAGATTCTGCTGTTTACTTTTGTGCTCGACAAAGCACAATGATGTAAGACACTGGAGCAGCTGCACAAAAACCTCACCATATACTGATATCATGTAGCAATATAATTTGATGATTTCTGGATTCTCCTGCTGAAAGAGAACTTTCATACATATTGTAAAAAGGAAAATAAAGATACTGAAGCCTGAGTTGTTCCTGGTGTGTTCATTGGAGTGTAAATATTAGGTACAAAGGTCTTATGCACTGAAAAAAGGAGAGTGCATGAGACAGGGTGCCTACAGTGCTTTGAGTGCTCAAGTAGAGTAGAAAAGTGCTAAATAAGAACCAGTCCATTTACCTCTGCTTGTAGACATAAAACAGGTATGAACACTGTTTAAAACAACCATGTGTTCAAAAAGAAATAATGTTTGAATTCCAACCTGAATACATAATAAATTATCAATTAAAAGTCTCAAAATAAATCAATTTCTATTTTTTCTCTTCTGAGAGAGGCCCGTGCAAAATTTGACATTTCACACTATCTCACACATCATCTAACTATATCATCATTTTACTAATACAATTAAAGATATTATCTATAAAATGTTTCTCTATATATATATATATATCATGTAATATCAACTGATCCTGCTTGCTGTAGTGTAGATCAGCTGATTAGTCTTAGGTATTGCTGCGTTCACATCATCTAGTAGATCTTCTGAGGCTACAGAGGATCCAGGAGAGGGTCAGTTCTGGGTCTGGTTGAATTGGGGTTTAGTCCCTGTGTCTTGATACAGCCCTGATTTTGTTCTGCCTTTTTTCCTATATGAAGTTATTCTTTTTTGAACAAAACTCAAAACACAACCTAAAAAATCTTTCAGTCATTTCTATAACTATTTATCAGTTTCCTTATAATCATTATCATATTTCACCAATTTATTTGTTGCCTCCTAAAGTTCTTTTAATTTTTAAAAACTCTTAAGTCTAACCTGGACTGGTTTGCTGCTTAAATAAATGACCAAAAATATCTATTTAAAAATACAAAATAAAACCATACCAAAATTGGGTATGGTCTATAAATTTAGGATAGTCTATAAATTACTTTGTTATACTATTCTTAAATTATTATTATTAGCAAAACTAAATAATACAAGTTTTGCATCAGCTCCTCCTTAGAGAAACAATATAATGGAAGTGGAGTTGACTATTAAATATATAGGGTATTTTCCTCTGTTTTGAAGTAGATAGTCAATGTCCATGTACCAGGTAAAAAACCCCACAATCATCCAGCTACAGAAATTATATTTTAATATTTTAATTTTAGACATTGATGATCAGACTTTTCCTGTCTGTGATTAAATGGAGAGTTAGATGAGTCCAGGATTGGTCAACCAGTTAGGGTCACTATTAAGAAGAAGAAGTTCAAACAATGCAGAGACAATCTTTGAGAATCTTGAAGTTATGTCAATTTTAGTTGGTAATTAAATTTCTATTTATTATCTAATGAAAAGGGGAAGTAAGAAAATGTTCCCTCTAAGCTGACCGCGTGAGCAATCGCACACTGCTGACATGGTCTCCCCGCACAGAAAATCTCCGCTGCACACAAAAAAAAAAAATAAAAATCCTTGTTGTTGTCTCTGGAGGTGGTAAACCGGCCTTGGTCTGACTGAGAATAGTAAGTGCTCCCACCATCATATCTAATAATGGCAACCCATTGGTGAAATGCT
>NW_024584215.1:13516-17023 GCF_018398535.1 Haplochromis burtoni
TAATGGTTTGAAAATTACTCCATTATTACCTTCTTGTTTCTGCCTTGTTACCCTTCTTTTCCCATTATTACGCAGTTATAATACAAAGTGCAACACAAATCTTGTCAGAAGCAGTTGATTCCTGTCTGTGAGGAGGAGTCAGCAATTCAAATGCAAAAACTCAACTTCTACTTAACTGAGGGTTGAAGGAAACATTTAACACTCAGATCACACAATGGCTTATAGGGCAGGGCTGCTGATTTTAACTGTCTGCTGGGCAGGTGAAAATTGTATATGTATAGTTTATAAGTATCTCTCTCTCTCTCTCTCTTCTCTCTCTCTCTCTCTCTCTCTCTCTCTCTTTAATACATTTCTTTTTCATTTGGACAGGTGTTGATGGCCAGACTCTGACACAGTCTGAACCAGTGGTCAAAAACCCTGGTAATTCACACAGACTGACATGTACAACATCTGGATTCACATTCAGCAACTACTGGATGCACTGGATCAGACAGGCTCCTGGAAAAGGACTGGAATGGATTGCTATTATACGCACTTCAAGTTATAGTTATTCTACGTCTTATTCCCAGTCAGTCCAGGGTAGATTCACCATCTCCAGAGATGATTCCAGCAGTAAACTCTACCTACAGATGAACAGCTTGAAGACTGAGGACACAGCAGTTTATTACTGTGCCCGAGAGACACAGTGACAGAAAGCAATAGAAATGCCATACAAAGACTACTTCTCTATTTATCAACACCAGGGAATGTTTCCTACATTTTTAAACATTCATGGTAAAAAATGCCATCATTAATTAGCAATTCTTGCAACGTGTCACCTTGTTTGAATTTAGGGTCGAAAAGTTAGCAAAAGTCAGTGAACAATTTAAACCAGATATGCCGACCAGTTTAAAGAAGGTCCCATTAAACTCACACTAGCCTCATCATCAAAACAGGGAGACTTTGGCATGGCTATTGAAACACCTACACCCCATTAAAAGACAATATAAACACAAATTCCAACACATTAAAAAAGAATAACATATACTCTTAAAAATCAATAAAGCATACAGTGTCATTATCACTTACAGTTTAGATTACTGAGTATGTCACTATCTAAACATGTATAAACAACATCAATAAATTATTACTATAGTAGAATATTAAAACATGTAAGAACAAAATAAGCTGTAAAATCTGTAAAAATTTCCATTGAATGATTTAAACAAAAAGTATCTCACTGTTTATAATATGTAACCTCACACTTTACATATTATTGAGAATTTTTATTTTTGTCTTTATAGGAGGAATGTTTTGCATAAAATGAAAAAATATATATATTTTAGTGTAACCAGTATTTTTGAGAAAAAACATTGGAGAACTGACAAATTATAAAACAGTGAAGTTTGATTTTACAGGGAATTTTTTTCTTTCTGTAAATCTTCTTCTTCTAAATTTGACATCATCAGAGTTTAAACTTTAATTGTAAAACAGAGATTTAGATGGATACATTTTATTTAGAATTTGGGAATAGTTGCTGTTTTAATCCAAAAAATGCAACAGCCAGATTTTCTACTAAAACCAAAAAAGGAGAACACATCCAGCCTTCAAACCATCCATCTTCTTCTTCTACTTGTCCCGTTCAGGGTTGCAAGAAGGCTGGAGCCTATACTAGCTGGCATTGGGTGAGACCTGTTGTCTTTCTGTCACAGGACTAACACAGACAGACATTTGTACTCAAATTCAATAAAGAATTGCCAATTAACCTGACATCACTAATTCTGTGGCTTTGGACCCAATCAGTCAAAATAACATGGGGAGAACATGCAAGCTGAGTCTCAAGACTGGTAGGAAGTAAAACAGAACTCCAGAGTCAATATCCTGATGCTGAAAATGAACCAGATACATAATGAATAACTGAATAAAGCTCAGGATGTGGTTAAGATGGGCCGTCAAGGATCACAGACACGAGAGTCTAAAAGGCACAAAGACAGAATACATAAAACAGCAAGAATTGAAGGAACATTGACATGCATACAGCAGTGAAGACAATTAGTGGACCAACTAATAGACTAAATGTTTTGAGGCAAATTGACAACAAATGGAAACTAAACACCCTCCACCAGAATTGTGCCTACGATTTATTTAACTCCTTATAACCTTACCTTGTTTATTTATTTGTTGCATTCTGAAGTTGAGACTTTAAAAGGTATATTTAATTTTTGTGAGGCTCCTCCTCTGGTGAATTTAAGTATTGAGGCTCTCACTGGTTTTTGTACAGAGCTGCTGATTGTGTGTGTTAATGTGGGAGTCTGGCACAGTAATACACAGCTGTGTCTTCAGGCTGCATATTCTGTCCTATTAAAGTAACTCTGTTGTTGGAGGAATCTGTGGAAATGCTGAACTTGCTCTTAAGTGAATCTTTGTAGTATGTTGTAGATCCAGTACGTGCCATCCCAATCCACTCCAGACCTTTTCCTGCAGGCTGTCTGATCCCAGCTGTGTAGTAGCTGCCCACAGAATAAGAGACCTGACAGGTGATGGTCAGACGTTGACCTGGCTGCACAGTCTCTGAGGCTGGCTGTGTCAGCTGTTCGGACTTCACACCTGTTAAAAAAAAGAAAAAGAAAAAAGATTTGTGACAAATTTGTGACAAATTGTTTATATTACAAAACAAATACTGTAAATGTTAAAGATACTCACGTGAAGTGGCTAAGAGCAATAACAGAGCTACAGAAAACATGTTTTTTGATGAACGTGTCATGACGCGAACTCCACAACACAGTCTGATGTGAAGCTTTTATACCAGCGTAACAGAAGAAGTCAATTTGCATACAAATGCATAAAGCATTCATTAGGGTCTAACTGAAGCCTGCTGAAAAAACTGCCTATACAAACAACATGAAAATATGCAAGGAAAATTATTCTATTAGATTCTAATTTCATTACTCACTCAGATTTAAGAAATAAATTATGAAAGATGACTTCTTTTTATTGTTGTTATTTTGCATGAAAAGGGTGAAAAGGGACTATGAGAGTTATTTCAGTTAATCTTATATTAGACTGCTGTTACACACACAGCCAGGTGTACTCTACCTAAGTGTACTCTACCAATGTAGCTTGCTATCACCAGTGTGTGAATGTGTGCGTGAATGGGTGGATGACTGGATATGTAAAGAGCTTTGGGGTCCTTAGGGACTAGAAAAGCGCTATATAAATACAGGCCATTTAAGTGCTTCAGAAATACATTTTGACTCAATTAGTATCATTTAAATGGTTTAAAATTTTAACTGTGCCTGGAAGAACAGTTATATCACGTGTATTTTTGTGAAAGAGAAAGTAAGAATGTAGCAAGTATGTCCTGGATGTTTGAATCACCCTTTAAATAAGTCCATGATCAGAGTCACTGCATTCAGTCCAGCCACTGTGACCCTCGAGCACAGTAACAAATAGAATCTTCATTTTTCAAACTGTTTATCTCCAGATTCACATGCTTTTTTGCTGTTGTCTCTGGAGATGTTTAAACAG
>NW_024584215.1:17379-21065 GCF_018398535.1 Haplochromis burtoni
GCTTTCTGTGCTGCTGAAGTAAAATCAAGTTTTGCCTGCTTAGCAGGAGTTGCCGCGGTGTTATCCATGGATGATGAACAAGGATCACTCAGAAGTGTTCGTCTATGCTCTCGTGTCAGGCGCTTCAGGAGATTACTCGTGCTATTAACAGCAGCCGATAGTTTTCACATATTACTGTACTGTTCTTGTCTGCTTGTTTCAGAAAAGTGAAGAGACAGGAATATGTCCATTTCATAAAACAGCCACTCGCTTCAGCCGCGTCCGACATCTTCCGCTTTAGAATACGACATCATTAGGAATGCTATTAACCAGTATAGCTGCCCTGCTTTTAACTCAAGTCATTTAAACAACTTTGTTAAGGTTTTGAATGAGAAACAAATGAGAAACTCTTGTGGTATGTGTTTGGGTCCTCATAAAAACACACAATCTGACATTACAGTGACAATTGGCCTTTTGTAATAGCTTGTATTCAAGTGAAGCTGTTGGAGGTTAGGGCCTTTATGAAAAAAATAGCTTTATTTTAAAATGCCGCCAATCTCAATACTGTCATTTTTCTAGTCCAATCATCTTCTTTCCCTCCTTCTTTGAGCAAATCAGCCTCTGCTTAATGTGGTTTAAATCTCAGTGCTCTCGTCATTCTCCCTTTTAGTTTTCAGCCGTCCACATTGAACCGGCCGAAAACGCTTACGTTCCAGTACTGCACATGCGTGAAACGCAAGAAGATTCGACCTGCCTCATTTCTGTCTGCCGCTTATTTACTTTCCGGCTCTTTGAAACGTGTCTTTGAAACGCACCGAGTTTTTTAAATGGACTAGCAATGAGGTGGAGCACAAAAGTACAAAGTTGCAAAAGCGGGTGAGAATAAGAGAATTTGAAGAAAAGCTATCTGGAGCATGTACAAACTGATATTAATCTTTAATAGAGCTGTCAAAATTGAAAGCAAACAAAACAACTGCTTTATAATGCTCTCGGCTATCTTGGTTGAAGTGGTCACTTGACTGCATCATATGACTAACATGCGTCATCGTTTTCAAGTGTTCACACTGCGACGGGAAAGCTCCGTTTTCAAATGTGCGTGTTTTCCTTGAACAAAAACGCTGTCTCAGTGTGGACGGGAGGCCAAAACAGAGAGAAAAAGATGCATTTTTAAACGAAAATGCATTAGTATGGACGTAGCCTAAGACATGCTAAAATCCAGTGGCACCAAGGCATTATACAATAAAATAATGTGAATAATACATAATTGAAAGAAATTCTTCCACACAAACTCATGCCACCCTAAGAAAATTTCTCTGGATCCACCGCTGTTCGCATTGTCACGTCTGAATAACTTTTACTCTACATTATGCCTACATTTTTGCAGAGCTCCGAAGTGAGACAGGCGTTAAGGAAAAAATAAGTCATTTTGATGAATTAGTCTTTGAAGAATTTTTTTTTAAAGATTTTTATTCATTCATGACAGTGACAAAGAGATTGAATGACCATTCATGTTTTGCAGTATGTCAAAAAGTTTCCGATTGTTGTAGTGTGTTTTGCACAGGTGAGTCTGTGTTAGGAAAAAATGTCATGAAACCAAGTGGTCAGTACCAAACCTGGACTCAGGTGCAGAAACAGCAGGTAGTTTTACAATATATTTATTGGTTAGACTTAGTCTTAGAAAACGTGGCAAGAACAAAAAGAACTGAAACGTAGAACTTGATGTGGCATGGCTATTGGGAGGTGGAACTAGAGAGGGGAAACGGGGCCTGAGATGCAGCCTGGAGACAATCTCCTGAATCACCTGTTGAGAGAAAAAAAAAGAGAAAACAAGCAAAAAAGAGAGCAACATAATAAACACAACACCATCGCAATAATCTAGCTAAGTGTAAATAGCAATAATTAATAAATATTGAATGTTTTTGTGCAGCACGCAGGACTGACAGCACACAGTGTGCTTTGAGGTAACAGTCAAGAAAGGTGTAGTTTGTGTCTGTGAGCAGTGCACACACATGTGTACACCCATGTGTACACCTGTGTGGATGTGCTCTTGTATTCAAAAGGTTTCTCCATGTAATGATCTGCTAGAAGGTGAGGAGAGCCATAGCCCCGTCCCATGAGGGTACGAAGCAGGCATGCAGGAGATTCAGGCCCCAGACATCCAGAGGCCCCCAGAGTGCGAGAGCCCAAGGAGGACCATCAGAGGGGCAACCGTGCCACCCTCTCGGGAAGAGCTAAGGAGAGCCCCAGATGAGGGGTTTATTTAACTTCTAATCTCAAACCAGTTCTTTCAAACCAAGTAATAGCGATATATTTTATTTTGAAAAGAAAAAATACCTTATTTTATTTAAATTCATGTTTTTGATGTTGTTACTCAAGAGGTGATGGGTCCTCCTCAGCCTGCAGATCATTGTTTACTAGTCAAACAGCACCCCTCTCTCCACTCTGATCAGCTGATTCTCTGAAATCAAATAATAGTTACAGACAAGCTCTTCTGAAACCACACCATAACTTTGCATATGTAGTATGATCTGTGACAATGACCTCTTCATCCATAATGTTTTGAACGTCTTCATCACGACTGTACATGATAAAATGTAGTAATGATTTGTTAATATTGTTTATAAATGTTTAGATAGACAGATGTGACATACTGATCAGCAATCTATATTATAAGAGATAATCACACTGTATGTTTTATTGATTAAAAAAATAGTTTCTTCATTTATAATGTGTTGGAATTTGTGTTTATATTGTCCTTTAATGGGGTGTAAGAATGACAAACTGTCCCTGTTTTGATGATGAAGCTAGTGTCTCTAAACTGGTCAACATATCTGGTTTAATTTGCTGACTTTTCCTAACTTAACAACAACAAAATTGATGCTGTATATTTGGAACATAAATTCAAACAAGGTGACACTGGGCAAGACACACTGTAATAATAATTAATGATGATTAATAATATTCCCTGGTGTAGTTTTTGTATGGTATTTCTATTGCTGTCTCTCACTGTGTGTCTCTCGGGCACAGTAATAAACTGCTGTGTCCTCAGTCTTTAAACTGTTCATCTGCAAATAGACTTTACTGCTGGAATCATCTCTGGAGATGGTAAATCTACCCTGGACTGACTGGGAATAAAACGTAGCATAACTATGTGTTGAAATGCTTATAAAAGCAATCCACTCCGGTCCTTTTCCAGTAGCCTGTCTGACCCAAACCATCTCATAGTCTCTGAATGTGAATCCAGAGGCTGTGCACGTCAATCTGTGAGATTCTCCAGGTCTTTTAATTAGGTCTGGTTCAGATTGTGTCAGAGTCTGACCTTCAACACCTGGTAAGATATTTTAAAAAATCATCTGAATTAAATTGTGTCACAAACAAAAACAATGCATATCAACAGTGAGATCAGTGAAAATCTTCACCTGCCCAGCAGAGAGCTAAAAGCAGCAGTCCTGTCCTGTAGTCCAACATGTTATTTTCTGTTCTCTACCATCCTCTGTGCTCATTAAAAAGAGACGGCGCCTAAGTTTTGCATAGACTGCTCCTAACAGGAAACACTGACATGAAACTCACTTTGCTTTTGCTTAGTGAGAAATAAAAATTGTTACACTGCATTAAATTAAACTGTTTGTTTCTGTAGTGCAGAACAGCAAATGTCATCTTACCATGTTTTGTACTGATTTGTTCTCATAGGTAAGATGGAGTTGGGA
>NW_024584216.1:0-19075 GCF_018398535.1 Haplochromis burtoni
TCCAGGTCATCGTAGTCAAAGGAGCTTGCAAAGAAAAGCGTCTGGACTTCTTTAAGTTGCTTGAAGACGTTTCACCTCTCATCCGAGAAGCTTCTTATGTTGTTGTACTAGAGACAACACACTCGTTTTGCAGGATCCACCTGTGTTATCGCACAGGGAGAATTGATGTGGCCATTCTTCCCAAGGTACAGATAGCCTCAGTCCTTCTCTACCACTCCTCCTGAGTAAGTCTGCTCAGCTGCACTGACTTCTCACGATGTTCTTGATGAGGAAGCTGATCGTGACTTGTAGTTTCTTTCAGTATTCAGTTATGGCAGTGGTGTCCAAACCCAGGCCACGAGCGTCCTGCAGGTGTTAGACGTGTCCAGCTGATTTAAATGGCTCAACATGCCTTGAAGTTCTCCAGACGCCTGGTAATGAACTAATCATTTGATTCAGGTGTGTAGACCCAGGGTGAGATCTAAAACCTGCAGGACACCGGCCCTCGAGGCCTGGAGCTGGCCAAGTTATGAAGCTAACTATTCTCAAGGCTAATGTAACAAGTTCTTCAAATGCTTTTGTTTCATCCGTAGATACCAACTCATCTCTCAGGTGCTTACAGCGTGATAGAAGGTGCTTCAGAAGAGTCCAAAATGTTGCTGATTTAGATGTTCTGTCATGGCATAGGAGGATTCTGGATTCAGGAGCAGATGGTGCAGTGAAAATGTTTATTTACAAACTACAGAGAAATACATATGGGCTTGGATTAAGTGGGCTGCTTAGAGCAGGGCGATATGGCCAAAAATATTTATCACGACATATATTTGAAAATTTGCAATAACGATATAACTGATGCGAGACAAAATACAACTCCACAACTTTACCAGCGCAAAAACCCCATCCATTTATTTTCACTTAAACAAGCAGTTGTTTTTTTTATGTGCATTAAAGCTTTATAAAAATGTAACAGTGCAAATGCAAATTCCTCGCTGACAGTTTAACCAAAAGGCATCTCCAGTAGAAATGGGCTGACATATCCTGAGCATAACCATGTATAATATCCACTGAAGTTAAAGAGGTGCTTTGCTACATTAAACTGCAGTGTGCCAAATCAATCAATCTTTATTTATAAAGCACTTTTCATACAAAAAAAATGTAGCACAAAGTGCTTTACATGGTTAATAAAAAAGTCAAATACGTATTTTTCAGACCATAAGGTGCACGAGATTATAAGACACAAGAAACAAAGCAGCCAGATAAATCAAACTTTATTAAACTCATTCTTCTTGCTTCCTCCACTTCTGTACCATTGATTCATTAATGTTGAATTCTCTGGCAGCTGCTCTATTCCCATGTTGTTGCAGTATATTAATGACTAACCTCGTATTGTGGATGGATTATCTCAGTTGTTCTCCTGACTGAAGTTTGGTCCGTTTACAGCATCCTGCCATGCGATTACATTTGTCTCTAACCATGAGGAACCTTCACGTTAACTTTTATAAGTGGAAAAGTGTTAGTGTTCATCCTCCAGCTTCACTGTTTATGTTATGCTAACATAGCTGTGTCGCTAGCGATCACGTAGCACATCATTATATACCAGCTAGCCCAACTTCAGTAACCCTACAAACGTCACTGCTGTTTAGTTTCCTGTCTTCATTTATGTTGGAAGTGATAGCAGAGCTGTACGTTTGAATTTTTCAGAAATCTCTCAGTCAGAACATGCTATATCATGCTTAGGTAACTAGCGAAACTAGCGAGCTAACTTCCGCTAGCTTCCTGCTAACTTCTAACTCCGTTAAATATAATAAATTCTGTTTTCATGGATGCCTGGAAGCTAAACTTCATAGTTACACCTGGTAAAGCAGCAACACTGATCGTTTTAGTAAAGTTGAAAGAATTTAGTTTTTAACTCTCAGTGATGCTGCAGTGTTCGTTTGACTTTGGGTCCTGAAGGACGGAGTTTAGGACCCAGATTACTCCCAGATTTACGAGCACCTTAGTCCAAAAAATACGACAATAACGACGGCCGCTTGCATGTTCTACAAAGAAATGGTGCTTTGTTGTGTATCTGACGGACAAACACCAAACCAGTTCCACACCACTGAAGTTGCAGCATTTTTACAAACCAGTTCTGGTTCATGTGTTTCACTCAACGATCCGCTTTCGCCCTTCTCATTCTCTATCGCCACCATGTGCGTATGAAAACAAAGGCACTGCGCATGCGCACTTTACCCATGTTCTATCGCGATATTTTATTTTTTTATCGTTGCCCAACATTAAACCAGTATTACCGTGAACAGTATAATGTGGCACAGCCATAGGTGGGCTGGTAGGAATGCTGCGGAGGGAGGAGAGAATGGGTTAGCCAGAGTCTAGAGTGAGATGTACACTTACAGAGAGAGTCGAAACCATCCTACCGGGCGATGTGGTGACAAGAAGCAGGTAGTAAGCGACGTAACAGGCATGTCTTTTCCTCTGTAGAGCTAACACTCCTGCTGTTTTACTCCTGTGCATAAGTCAAGGATGTCACAATCACATTTTACAGCATCCATGTTATATTAGAGATACTTTAGTCCCAGCAAAGTAGTGTACTGTTGTTGTTTGCTCCATTGCAACAAAACATGCAATGATATTATACTGAATTGCACCAGTTTTTAGGACGTCTATCTTTTACTTTCTGTGGGTTTTTCACTGCGATCAGATGAATTGTGCACACTATTTGCTCTTCCACAGCTTTATTTTTAGTCTTTGAATGCTCCCATCACTTCTGTGATGACAAAAGTCACGATTATGCCATAGTCAGTCTCTTTATATAGACCAAAGTCTCATCAGCAGATCCAAACCGACAGAAAGGCCACGGTTTCCTAAGAATAGAGCACTTACCAGTTATTCACATTGAAATGTCCTGTAACATAGACGCCGTTATCATGGTTTTGTTAACCTTTAAGAACAAAACTATGTGCCTGTTTAAATATTTATGGGCTGTATATACGTTAATAATATTTACCGTTAAAGGCAGTTTACTTTATACCTAGATCATCGATCACAGTGCATCGATCGGCTTCCTGCTTTACTTCCTCATTGATGACTGAGATGCTGCAATTTAGTCCTCCAAAATATTAAGTAGGGTGCACGCCATCCCATCAGTTTCCATACTCCTGATATAGAGTGAGATTTCCTGAAGCCTTGCTATTTATAGCTGCAGGAGGCAGCTTCTAGCTTCTCCCTGGAGGAAGCTGTCCTTGTTTTTGTCTTCATCAAAAAACCTTAAAATCTAAAAATACAGACACCAGGTTCTTTGTTGGGCTTCTCTTTGTGGTTTGCTGTGGCTTTGCCTCTGCTCTGCATCCCTGACCATCAATGTCACCAACATGTGTTCATGATCAGCCAGTTCACCTCTGAGGGACTTTGGTCTATTCAAACTGGCTGAGATGCTGTGACTTAAAAAGGTGGTTCAGACTTGAAAACCCTCCGATGGGGCTGAATTATAACTCTAATAAGAATAAACAGCTACATTTACAACCTGCATGTTGTGTTTACTTGTGTTGTCTGTGTCTAATATGAACATTTTGTTGATGATCTGAAACATTCAAATGTAACATGTTTGGATTCATTCCTGTGGAGCTCAGGTCGGCACTCCCAGTCAGCGAGCCATGGCATGCATGTGTATGTGGAGACGTGTCTGTACATGTATTTATACATACATGTATGCATGTTTGTATGGGTGTATCCGTATGTTTGCAGGTGCATGTATAACTTATCTTTCTTGTGTAAATGTAAATTTGTCTGTGATTGTGTAAATACTTCACACACATGTCAAACAGCCTTTCATTGTTCTTGCAACAGTGACAATAAAAGCTATTCTATTCTATTCTGTTCTATTCTATTCTATTCTATTGCTTTGTCATGAATTCTTGCATCTCTTGCCTGCAAGCACACTTTGCAGAGTGCACTCTGTAGTTTATTTTACATAATAGTTAATACAGTACTTGTATTTACGTGTATTTCGGTTTATTGTTTTACATCTCATAGCACTGCAAACACTTATAAAGCATAAGGTTTACTGAGCTCTTATTACTAATCGGTTCTATCTTGTAGTTGCACTAAACTGCACGATAAATCATAGAAGTAATTCGGAGTTTTATGTTCTCCATTGAAACTGGTTATGAGTATTCACAAGATTTGTATCCAGGGATTATATCCCAGTCACCAGCACACTGTCACATTTCATAAGCTGGTTTGGTATCTCGGTGCAGTCCCCTACTTACAGAATAGTCTGAGGCCAGGGGCCTTTATAAAGGGGGCCAGGGGATCCCTGTCCTTGAGTGATTACTCTGCCTTGGAAGCTCGTCTGTTCAGAGCGTTTTATGGCATTTGATGTTTGTATATCTTATTTTTATTCTATCATTATTTTAAAATGAGATTTTTTGTATGTGTGGGGGGACATATGAAGAACACTGGAGTTAGAAAGCTCATGGCTTTTCCTTTTGTGCAGAGCCTAAGAATAGCTCGGCGGACTTCATTCACATGTTGCTGTTATTTATAGCTGCCAGTGACACAAACAACACGCCTGTGGGTGCTGCTGCCTGTGCTGGGATTGGTTGTTGTCGTAACATAAACAGAACTAAAGTGGATCCAAGTGTTAAAAACAATTTAAAAATGCACATTGCAGCCACTGTCTGTGCATCTGGAGCTGTTTCTGATGATCTGTGATGGCAGCAGCTACTTAGTTCACCAGATACTAAGAAGTAATTCCTTTTGTTTTTTTAAGGTAACTACTTAACTTGTCTTTTGTCTTGCAGGTAAGTTGACATGGAGCTGTCCAAAGCCTGACTCCTGCTGACAGCCCCGTCGTTCTGTATGTGTTTGTTGTGGGCTGGTGACAGAGAGGTAAATATGCCTCAAATAGTTGTTGACCTTTCTGTGTGGAGACACGAGGCAGAAGCAGCAGCCACTCTGGTTATTGGACGTCCTGCTGTGACAGTGGACGGTGATAGAAAGGCCAGCGCTGTCTTTACTGAGCATCTTAGCTTCATTGTTTTGTGATTTCATGAATAAATAATTATAAATGAATGATCAATAATTAGCCATTTGTCAGTAGTAGATGTGTGGTTATTATAACAGAGGGCAGAGGTCCTCTAAGGGCCTGGTTTAGGTGTTCAGCAGCGTCCTGTGTGCAGCAGATTAATCACATCATGTTGGGTTTGGTGGCTTTTTGATGCGATTGTTCGGAGAAAGCTGCCAGGAAACGACTAATAACTGATCAATGACAGCTCAGACAGTTCAGCCAGTCTAGCTGGCTTTCCTTACAAAGTGATTCATTCGTTACCGTCTGTGGTCTCTGACCTGAGGAGGCGTTACACTCATTTCATCTCCACAAAGCTTCTGTTGAACGTGAGTGAAATCACTCCAAGCTGGTCAGTAATCTGTCCAGACCAGTATGTCATTACTGTCTGGGTTTATGCTGAGCTGGGCTACTGGTACATGACTGGTAATGAACTGGTAACAACCCAGAGTTCAGTAGAACCTCCGGCTCTCTGTGCGCAATGAGATCTGAATGAAGCTAATCCATAAATAAATCATGAACAGCCAACATGCACACATGCTTAACATAGTGTGTGTGTGCTTCCTTTGAGTACAGCTGTTTAGCACATGCATTAATATTTCAGGAAGATGCCCTCAGAGAGACATTATATATGTTTGCATGCTGCGTAATTAATGTAATAATAAATACCCTTCTAGCACAGCAGGGGGCGCTGTGACTGCAGAGTCCTTTTGATGTGCTGCTTTTACGTGACAGATCTATGTGATCACATATATTAAGAGAGGATTCCTGATTCTCTGTTTCACTTTGTACTGTGACGCTAACTTAGTTTATAAAGTAGTCTTTTAATCGTATTAGTTGTAATCAGAAAGACGAACTCCTCTCTCCTTTTTATGAATTAGGGTGAAAGTCTGATTCACGCTGAGCTGAAAACCTCAAAGCCACAAATAGCCAAAGAAACCTGAAACGATGATTTAGCCATGAAGTGAAATGACACAGGGAAGCTGATGGTTCACCTTCAGTGTGTCTAACTGGGAGTATTTCTGTGTTAGTGTGTTACTGTTCGACACCCTGTGTATCCACCATCAGTGGTCTGCACGTGTCCAGCCTCGCCCCTGTGTTCTACCTAAACGTTTCCATTCTGGTCATTCCCAATGAAGAGTCCACCATCTTTAACCGTTCCAGCTCCGCCTCCTGGGTTTGGCAGTGCCACCGTCTCCGACACACAACAGCTCGCCCGACTGCCATCACGAGCTATCGTCTCCTAAATTTTCCCTGTCAGGTTTTTGTGTTTCCTCTTTCACAACCCCCGACCCTCAGCTTCACCCACCCCACCTCCTCTGCACCTGCCCTGTGCACTGTGTTGTTCTGGATCAGCTTCACCTTTCTCCTTCACACACATGTATTCAGTCTTACTGGCTCCACCTGCTCCCTGTTCTCACTATAGTTCCCAGTGTTGTCTGCACCATCGCACACATGAAGGGCCTCAGAGTCGAGTCCTGATGTCATCGCGCCCCCGCTTTAAATCCATCTGTCCCTCCTACAGCTCAGCTGTGCCTTGCTGTCTCCTGCACAGCCTCAGCATGTGCTCAGCATGTGCAGCACCACAGTACGTCTCTTGGTGTCCCGTCGTGTGCTTTTTCCACATCCTTCCAGCTTCAGCCAAGTCTTTTTGTCCTTGCTCAGCATCCGCTCTCTCACACAGGTCACTGTCTTCAAAGGTGAAGCCTGAAGTAGCCCCTCCCCCTCCATTATCTGATGTCACTGCAGCTTTTACGAGTCAGCTGTGCTATTTCTGATAGGCACCGCCCCCCTCTTCTCTCTGTGTCGCTCATAGAAAACTTTGACACATTAGCCGGTCATGTGAGCTGCTACTGGAAATAAGTTGAAGAGGGGGTGGGGCCCTGTTAGTGCACACGCCGCTGCCGCCTCGCAGCAGCCTGGGATTCCTGATTTACTGCTGGTTCACTGAGCAGAAGAACAGCGTTTAATGGGGCTCTTTCCTAAAAGTCGTGGCCTGTGTGAGCGATCGTGGCGTGTACTGTATGTGTTGTTGGCAAGCCGTCACAAGGGGGCGCCCTTCAACAACTTACCTTTGATTTGTGACTCATGAGCAAGAGAAGCATAATGTCAGATTATTAAATGTAATTCATCTTCATAGTAAAGGAGGAAACACGGATGTTTCTCAGTGACTCGTGTTTGTTTTCAGCCAGTTTTAGACAAGAAGAAAAGAAATGAGCAGGAAGCAGAACACATCACTGTTTGCTTTTATATAATAGGACTAATACAGCAGTGTTACATATGCAAATGGCTCCAGCTGTCATAAACTCAGACTCAGGAAGCTCTCTGATTGAAATGCTGGCAGGTGATGGGTAACCCTCCCCAGCAAGCGTTGCATACAAGCCACTGAAAAGTAGCTGACGACAGGCTGACTGTCTGTGTGGAGAATCAGTAGGAAAACGATGGATAAGCACATGAATCTGACATATTTGGAACAACCAGGTCTCGTGAATGACGCCATTTTTACTCCACGTGAAGAGAAAACATGTAAACAGGTCGTGAGCATCAGATCTGTTTATGCTTCCTGCTATCCAAAGATGTCAGCTGATGGCCCCGCCTGCCTTTGTTGTCTCTGCCCAGCCTTCCTGTCGTTATCTGTATTTTTGCTCCCCATCCCCTCTGCCCTGTTGCCCTGACAACAGACAGACGCCTAGGTTTCCTTGGCGACGGGGCAGCTTCCTGCTTGGACGCTGTGACTGTAGCACAGAGTGTAAGATGTGATGTCAAAGCCAAACCTGGGGATGTGTGTGCTTCACAGCACGCGGCTGTGAGCGGTCCAGCCTCACAAGACACGTCGAGCTTTGTGTGGGTTTGGATTTAAGGAGCCAGAGGTTCGAGGAGCAGGGACAGAAATCGTCTGTCAGTGTCCCCGTGAAGCCATCGCTGATGTCATTACTGCTGTTTCACATCAAACACTGCAGTTTTCCAGCAGTGGAAAGAAGCTGCTCTGCTGGCATCCTTACTGAACTTTAACCTTTTCCATTTCTTAGAAAATGTTGCTTATTTTTCATCCTTTTAGCTGCAAATTATTCGTTTTACATATAAGTCATGCAGACCGTCAGTGGTGCAGGCGTGCGGCTGTGATTGTGACAGTCGGACGGTTTCTCCCCTTCTTAGTCCAGAGGACGTGGACACGTTGGACTGACAGCAGCACTGTTCCCTCTTGTCCTCGGTCACTTTGTATGTTATGTTTACAGACGGCTTCTTCTTCTTTGTTGTGGATGCAGGGTGAACTGACATCATGCAGTCTGATGAACATTTCCCATCAAAGAGCAGAATTGTGATTGTCACAGATGAGAGCCGCTGCATGCTGAGCACATGTGGAAGAGGCTGCAGAGCATCGTGCTGCTGGAACCTCGTCAGTGATGGTCTGGGGGACATCCCAACCACTCAGCAGCCTCAGCGTCGCTCTAATAACAGCTGCTTATTAATAACATGTGTGCACGAAGCTGCCACATAACACCTGGATTCTTGGGGTGTCTCTACACCTACACAGAATGGTTTCAGTGATGGATGGAAGAACCCTCAGGCGATGCCTTGCGTTGGCTTCTGCGTCGACTGGACGCCTTGTGTCGGAGGTGACCCGTTTTGACTTAAAGGTTGATCGTAGCGCTCCCTCTGTGACTCCAACATTAACTAGCTCACTCGTGAGCGAGAGAAGATCAGCTGTGATCCTGTCTGCTTCATGTCTGTCGTGCGTGCTCAGCACATATCGCAGGAACCTGAAATATTTTGTAGGTGGAGCACAACCAGTGTTCCCCAGTTTCATTACTGGGAGTTTGAAACCAGTGATTAGGCTGACCTGTACTGGCCTGATAAAGCACCGCTACTTGAAACACGTGTAAAAAGCTCGGTGTCTACATTGATGGTAAAGTGAAGAAGCATTTCAGTCCTGCTTCTTTCAGTTAAGACAGCTGGCCGAGGTAAAGCCGTCCGTCCTAACGTCTTTGAGCGTCTTATTCACCTTTCCCTTACTTGCAGATGAGACTACTGCAATTCATTGTGTTATGGTCTAGATCAGGCCTCCATCCATCGTCTTCAGATGGTTCAAAATGCAGCTGCTCGCCTGCTAACTGGTACCAAACGGAGAGAGCATATAACCCCAGTTTTAGCTCCTCTACACTGGCTTCCTGTCTCCTACAGGACCCAATTTAAACTTCTACTTTTTGTTTTTAAGTCACTAACGCCCGAGCCCCTCCTTACCTGTCTGAGCCCCTCTCTGCCTATGCTCCAGGACAAACCACGAGGTCCAGCCCAAAACTAATGCTGTCCATCTCACGGACTAACCTCACATCCCGTGGTGATAGATCCGTCTCTGTGGCAGGTCCCAGACTGTGGAATAGTCTCCCCTTAAATATTAGATCTGCACAAATTTAAATCTTTACTAAAGACACATTTCTATGCCCTGGCTTTTATGACACAAGCATTCTGCTCTTATTTGAATTAGTTTAGTTATTGTTTGAACTCTTTTACTGTCCTATTACTGTCTTTACTGTTATTATTGTGTTACATTGTTGCTCTTTAATAGCATTTTTATATTGTTAAGCACTTTGTGCAGCATCGGCTGCTATAGAAATAACTTTGACCTTGAAACCAAACCTCCTTAGGAAGCGATTTCATTTATTTATTTAGGACCGTGCATGTTAATGAGCATAAATGTAAAAAAATAAATTACATGAATGTAAACATGCCAGATTATAGCCAAAGGCTCATCTTTAATGAGGCCGTGTATTAAGTCTCACACAGCATGGGTGGAGCAGCTACTAACCATCACTGCGAGCTCGACAGCCGTCTTCCTGTCGCAGTATACCCCAAACAGCTAATTATTGGACCGCAGGGAAATGGGACGGGTGTTGGTGTCATGAGGGGAAACCGTCGTTCTCCTCGCTCCTCCCTTTGCCTCCTGCTCGCTCCTGCCGACCCCGCTGGTCTCCGCTTTCCCCGACACTGATTAACCCCTCCTCTTCCCTAACGACGTTAGGCCCTTTGATCTCCAGCACTTAAAACCAGCAGCTACCATTGTGCCATCCAAAACATCTCTGTGGTTGCTATGGTTATTCACTTAGATACAATTACTATAGCAACAGTGTTTCTGAGGGCTGGGGAGGAAGTGGCTCAGCAGGGATCCAGGTGGAGACACATGAAAGACACAGGCTGCATATAAACGGTGGATCGGTGAGGGCCGGCCCTCCTCGCCAGCCTCGCCATCGATACGATTTCTCTTTATGTAAATACGTGACACAGACATGTATGTTGAAGAAGACAGAACATCCTTCCACATGATCCTCTGACACACTTGTCTCTACAATTGGATGTGAAACAGACTTGAAAGGAAGGAAGTCTTGTCAGGTATTAACAGATATGTCAAACACATTATCTTCATATGCAGAGGTTAAGACTCTGTCATCAAAGACCTTTAGAGAGAAAAGTAGCCCAGTGTGTGAGACGATAGCTCCAGGGAGTGACTGATCCAGGATATTAACACTTAATGTCAGCTTTGTCAGCCACACTGCAGCTCTGATGACTCAGTGGATGGGAGAAAGCCCTCCAATGTGAACTGCACAGTGGTGTCATCATCACGTGTCCTTCATCTTCTTTGGGATGGATCAATAGATGGCTGATCCAGCCCCGTGTCATGAGGCAGCGCTGCCTGGTTGGCAGAATCTGACCCCAGACCAGCTCTCTACGATGTACAGTGTTCGATCAATAGGTCCTGATTGCTTTGTTAGCTGCATCACCCGTCTGCAACCTTTCACTCGGCATGTGTGTAAGGTCACAGCTGTCAGTGTGCTGGATATTTGCAGTGTTTTCAAATGTATTCCACTACAGATTACAGATTACATGCCCCAAAATGTATTCTGAATACTTTGGATTACTTAATATATTATCATGCTGTTTACAACTACATGAATGTACTATTGCTGTGATTTATTACTGAAGGTCCGCGGCTCCGAACCGTAGTAAAGGGACCTCTGGCTAACACGTCGGGTTCGTGTCGGCTCGTAGCCGAAAATGAGCTTTACTTTACAAAGGAGCAGAACAGAGTCAAACCTTTGGGTTTGTACAAAACTTTGCTCGTGCTTTTCCTTTCTCTCCCTCCTCGCACTCACAGACACATCACGGGTACAGCAGTCCATCATCCCTGCAGCACGAACTACACTGCCCATGATGCTACATTCTGCCTGTTAGCTTAGCACAACAATAAGGTCTCTCTCACCCAGGAAACACTCAGTGTGTCACCCTGTAACCATGGCAACCACAACGCTGGCGCCTGGAACAACAGAACATGTCAAACAAACCAAACAGTCCTGACCCGCCACAATATGAACAGGAAAGTACCGCCGTGTAATCCATTTACTTCAACAAAGTAACTGTATTCTGAATACCACCTGTTTAAACGGTAACTGTAACAGAGTACAGTTACTCGTACGTGTATTCCGTTACTCCCCAACACTGGATATTTGTCACATAATTGAAATATCATTAAACTACTCGTACTCATAAATATGGTCCGTGCACAAAGCGGCGTCGTCTCTTTCTAACTGCTGCTCCAACAAACACCAGCTTGTTTCCATCGCTGCTGCTGTTACGTGTTGTACAGCTCTTATTGTTACTGTGAGTCTCGTGTTTCTTATTTGTGTGAGGCTTTGCACGCTCCTGCTGCAGCACCGGCATTTCCCCAATCAGGACAATAACGGATGTTTCTGTTCGTTTCTGTTGTGCACATGTTTTATATCAGAGCATCTCCCAGAATCTGACCTGATCAAAAAGTGCCGACATGTCCGGAGGGATTTTGGCCCACTGCTCTTTGCAGCTGCTTCCACAGATTTAGTAAAGGAGGCTCTGGAGGCTGGCTAGCCCACCGTGCACCCATCCACGGCCACCACTGTGTGTTTGACTGTGGGGATGTTGGTGTGTCACACTCAGCATTTCTCAGCCTTCATCCACACGGTCAAACCTGAGACGGGCTTGTACATGCTAAACCGCGTGGGTGCTGCAGTAGTTCAATCCTGTACCAGTGTTACCAGTATGTGGTGACTGTCATCCACCTGCCTTCTCACCACCAGCTCCTCCTGTGTGAGTTTCCTTTCCTATGATCATGCCCCGCCCATGAGGCTGACAGATCACATCAGAACTGCTGCACCCACAGTCACCGAGCTTCATGCTGACGCCCTTTGCATGTATGTGCTGAGAGTCCCACAGCCAGTCTGTGGGATCCAGGGTTGTAGAGGATCACACACTTCATTCAGGGACATGCACATCTGTTCATAACTCATATGTTTTTGTTCGATGTTTCTAAACTCAGGTAAAAATCAGAGACGGTTCATTTCTCTGTAAGTGAGCAAACTTTAAATTCAGCAGGGAGGATGATTGTTTCCCCGTCGTAGTTCAGTTTAGCTAGTCTCTTAACCCCCAACCACCCGCTGCACCTCCTCCCGCCCCTCCCTCTCATAAAATATTGAGAGAGCCTGGCACTAGGCCAGATGCCCCCCTCCCTCTCTGCCAGGCTGACGGAGCATGTGGCTGTGGGCGGGGCACGATGGCGGCTCGGCTTTAACAAGGACATATCCGTGGTGGCGTCTATGACTTGTTGTTGTGCTTCTTCAGAGTCAGCCTGCGTTACAGACATGTGTGTGTCTGTGTTCTGGGTGCAGCAGAGTTATTGGATGGATGCTGGAGAACAACTGGAGTGTGAGCAACATGCTGCCTGCCACCAACAGCTCTGTAACTGCACGTCTTTTCTTTTTAGCTGCTTTTACATTTTAGACTTCTGATGAACTGAATAAAACAGGAGAACACACACAAACGTTTCCCTGGTAACGTGCACGACCTCTGCAGTAGCGCTGCATCAGGTTTCTTTGCAGATGAAGTGAGACGTGGATGTTTCACAGCACCAATGAAGATTGTGTTTAAGTGCAGCTGGGCGCACGCTCCCCCAGCGACGCCAGCTTCTTCTCACCGTGCAAACACTTTGAAATAGATGATGGTGATGTGATCAGGGTCACAGGTTTCCACCCGCCTCGTCTCTTTGCACATGACTCCGGTGTTCCTGTAACTTTGAAGCAGAGGTTCAATACAGATTTGATCTTTGGTTTCCTTCTGTTTGGGATTGAAGGGATGTAATATCAGGGGGGCTATGATGTCCTGTCATTCTCATGTAAATCTGTGTTGGGAACATTAATGTTTAGTAAATGTGAAGTTTGCAGAGCAGTTTTCACTGACGTCTTTCTTAAATACTGCAGGAACAGTTAGGAGTGTAACTGTAATCTGTAATTGTAGTTTGGCTGAGCTGGAGTCTTTGCAGCTACTAGCTGCAGATGTGCAGTGCACATGTGGAACATGCAGCACCTGAAAGCCTCTTTTCCTCTGGAGTTAAACACTCTCCATATCTGTTCACATACAGGTCTGTGTCCTCTGTACAAACAGAGCATCTAATAAAAGCACTGGCAACAACAGCGACCAGTATCCCGCCCAAGGTGACTTTGGCACGCAGACTGGAGCAGCCGGGGATCGAACTACCGACTGACGTCCTGAGCCACAGTCGCCTCTTTTCCAGTAGAACATAACTGCCTCAGCTCTACTCGACTCCACTCGACTCTGTCTCTCAGTTACAGTTGAGCACCACCTCGGTGTGGGTGGGGCTGTTACAGCAACACAACCTGAAAGTCCCGTGATGTCATTTGTATGTGACGCAAACACAACAAGCGATGACATCCCGGTGATGGAACATCTGCACCCCGTCACTGGACTTCCTGTGTAGCCGTTTCCCTCGTTGCCAGGCAGGTTTGAGTCTTGAAGGGTTCGCTCTCATAACTGATCCAGTGATGTCACTTCCTGGCCATCGGCGGCATGTATCTGGGACACAAACTGGGCTTGGAACTGGGTGCGAGATGAAACTGTGAGGACCTGCACAGACTTGCTGCCTTGCTCTTTGTGAGCAACGTCCTTCAGGAGTATGAAAGGGAAACTAGCAGTTTATTGAAAGCAGCTGCGTTTCAACCTCAGATGCACACAAAGCAGACTCGTTCCCCAAGAGTTTGCACTTTGGATCCCAGGTATCCAACCAGCAACCCTCTGATTAGCAGATGAGCCAGTCGGGCTACAGCTACCCTACATGTGTGTGTGTGTTGCCTTTTCATTCACATAATCCATCTTATCTCTAATGAAAAAGCCAAATGAAATCCTCAGATTTGCCCCTCAGGTTCCCACAGTGATCAGGTCACACCAGGCCACAGTCCCACATTTGAGCCACGACTGTGGGTCACACAGAGGACAGAGCATGTCCTTTAGCCTTCTCTGTTTTTGGATTGTGTGCCACAGAGTCTCACTGAAGATGATTTTGGCACGTTTGCTGAGATTTTTTGAAAAACAAGCTGAAGAACACGTCCACGGTGTGACAGCAGCTGTGGGCCTCGATGGAGCCCACGCTTGTCCTGGAGGCGTCCTCTGTGGAGCGAGGCCGGCTCACATGGTTCAGTCTGAACAGGGTGAAGCTCCAGCTTTGACCTCATTAACTTGCAGTAGTGGAAAAGCAGCTGTAGCTGCATTTTCATCACTATTGATGGGATGCTGCAGGGAGCTGCTGTTAGTGGGAGCTCAGAGCCTGAGGCATCATTAAGATCTGTGTGTGTCTGTGTGTGTCTGTGTGGGTGTGTCTGTGTGGGGTCAGTGTGTGTCTGTGTGGATCTGTGTGTGTCTGTGTGGGTCAGTGTGGATCTGTGTGGGTCTGTGTGGGTCTGTGTGGGGTCAGTGTTAACAACATGGTGCAGAAAGGAAACACAAGCGTGGAGTCGGTGGTGCAAATGGTCGCTCGTGCATCAATCAGCTGCAGCTGTGATGCATCTCTTTGATTGGTGGGAGCAGCAAACTCCACCCAGACAGCTTCCTTTCTTTTTTTCACTTGACTGATCGATCGGCGCACAGCTCCGTTTAGCACACACGCCATCTTTAACGACGGCGTGGAGTTCGTGCCCCTCCCACACACCAGTGTTCGTTCATGTTCGGCCTTGTGTCTGAGCGCTTCCTCTCGGTGTGTCTGTAACGAGGAAGCCACGGACAGGTCGCACACAAACGTGTGGCAGCCGAGTGTGTCCGGTTTGCCAGCGACGTTAAACACTGGTGGCAGCTGCTGCCATGGCAACACCATTGTGCTCCCTCCCTCCCTCGCTCGTCTCCCCTCCCTCTCCCCAACCACTCCTCTCTGCCGGCTCAGAGAGCGAGCACCAGAGAGGAGATAGGTCAGCTCGATTCAGAGGACAGAAAGAAGAAAGGAATAACCCGGCGTGGACGGGGACAGGATGAGCGAGGACAACCACTCCCACTACAGGCTGGACCCCAGCGATCGGCTCAACGGGCTGGGACAGAGGAGGAAGAGACCCAAGAAGGTAAACGAATAGATGGAGAGCCACATGGTGCAAAGTGTGTAAGGATGGAGCACCCCACCCTGAAAAAAGAGAAAGGAGGTGGGGTTAGGTGAGCTTTGTTTATGTGCAGACGAGCGTCCACATGATGTTAGGAGCACCGAACCATCTCTCACCCCTTCGTCTGCTCCCCCACAGCAGTCGTACCTCCGTCTCCTGGTGTTGTGTTGCTCCACAGTGAGGAGGCTCGCACGCCGTCAGGGTGGGTCCCTGCTCGCTCTTTGTGCGCCTGTCATTGGGGGTTTGCTGTTTGCAGCTATCAGGAGGTTTGTGTTGTAGCCTGACGTGAGAAGTGTTGTTATTATCATCACTTTTAACATTTGTGCACCGCTACAATAAACAGACACACACCCATCAGCCTGTTTACAGATCTATACGCCCATAAAGACGTGAAACACATCGCACAAATCTACTATAACGTGTTCATATGTGTTATAAAATAAAGAGGTAAAGTATTAGCTGTTCAGGTTGATTCATAAATATGACCTCAGCACGTGAAATCCTTCTGCTGACATCCCTAAAAGCTCGTCAGAGCAACGAAGCCGTACAACACAAATAACCAGACCAAACCAGGGTTGTGCGTCTGTTGTTGAGAACATTGTCCTACAGAGGACTCGTGTTGTCATTATTTTTGTGTATGTCGTGTGAGCTGAGCGCTGTAACCAAAGGTAGTGAGCGCGTCGGCCTTTAACGTCGCGGCTGGTTGTGCGATCGCGTCGCTGCTGAACTCGTGAGAGTTGGTCTCAGGGATCTTTACATTTGAAGTCAGGTGAACATCCAGTGAACTAACCGAACATTCAGGAGCAGTTTACTCTCATGAATGTCAGACAAACTGAGGTTTGTGTGTCAGTTAGATTCTTTAAGTCGTGTCTCTGTTAGGAAAAGCATCTGTTTCCTCCACCTCTGCAGAACTGCGTGACCTGTAGCATCATTGCAGGAAGTATCCTGTGACAATGAGTGACTGCACATCATCATTATCAACACATAAACCTGTGGTTCTTATTTTTACTGTCTGCTTTTGTGTAAAGCAGCACTTCAGTAAGCACCTGTGAAGCACACAGTCATAGTCGAGTAATGAAGCGATCCATATGTGAAACATATTCCACGTCTACAGGATAGTGAAGGTTACATGGGTCAACCTGGCAAACTGTACCAGCACATGTGATCACACTGATAGCAGAACACAGGTATGTGAGTCTCTACGACGAGGTCAGGAACCAGTAACAAATGTTTCATGTGATTCGTTTTTCTCCAGTTTGTCTGCAGTGAACCTTAAATACTCACTGAACCAGCTGTTTCCTGATGTGGTGACGTGTGATGAAGCCAACACTCTGTCCAGTGTTGGGCAAGTTACTTGAAAACAGTAATCAGTAACTAATTACTGATTACTTCCCCCAAAAAGTAATCCCGTTACTTTACTGATTACTTATTTTCAAAAGTAATTAGTTACTTAGTTACTTTTTAAAAACACGATTTACAACCTGAAGAGGTGATAGAGCGATAGATCTTTCAGCCCAATTCTACTTTTTCTACATAATCCATCATACAAAATGTAATCAAATGGAAAAGTCTCTTTTTAAACTTGTTTTATTAGTTTTAATCTTTTAACTTTATGCATCAAGCAAACATTAAATTATATGCAACATTTTCTGACTGGAAGAAATTAGTTTAACATTTAAACCTATTTTCTGCACATTCCAGCACATAAAATAAAATATTTTGTGTGTTTACACTCAGTCTTTCAAATAGATGCAAGTAAAACACAGCAGAACATAAATAAAGTCAAAGACTCAGCAGTCCTGTTGCTCTATTTTCACCTGTAAAGCAGGAGTGGGGTAGGCGGAGGTTTACCCTGGTGCAGGTGTGCCGCGGTCAGTGGAAGGATACGGCAGCTCTGTGAGTTTCCCATTACGTCGTAGCTACTCGCTGCTTGTTTGGAAGTTTAGGGGTTTTTTTCGCTGTAAAAAGAAGTTTTCTTCCCACGCACGATGGACGCTAATGTTTTTGTCACTTTTTATGGAATCAAACTCAAAGTAAGGTCAGTACTTCCACGCTTTAAACGCTCATACTCTCTCTGCACTCGTTATGTGATCCATTGTTGATCTGCACACAGCTGTTGTCACTAACAGCGCACTCGCTTACGTCACTGTCATGAGACATTCTCACAAAAAATCACGGTTTTAGTAACGCAGTAACGCAGCGTTCCTACGGGAAAGTAACGGTAATCTAATTACTGTTTTTGCAATAGTAATCCCTTACTTTACTCGTTACTTGAAAAAGTAATCTGATTACGCGTTACTGGAGCTCCTCTGTAACAAACCCGTGATAAAGGAATAGATGCTGATTTTATTCATTTCAACTTGTGTCTTTGTGCTGCTGGATTCAGTCTGAAGCAGGCAGCAGTGCTGAACCTACCAGTGTAAATGTGATGGTGGAAGCAGAGGCAGCACTTGGCAGTGCTAAACACAATAAAAGACTCACAAGTTCCTGCTCAAAGGTCAGCTGCCTTCAGATCAATCATTAACCTGCAGCAGGTTGTGGCCTGATGTGTTTGTAAGATTTTCACTTTCAGGAGGAGAAGATTTAAACGAGTCGCACAAATGTGAACTACAAAGTCTGTGACACACAATTTAGTGCAAACTGCATGAAATCTGACCTGAAGAAATCCAGTCTTCTGCCTGTTGTGGTTGTGACAGCTGCTCGTAGGAGAGTTTGTTTGTAGGTGGAGATGTTCTCAGATCAAGTGCGTAATCGTCTCTTTGTGTAGACGCTAAAAGTTGTGAGCCAAAACTCTCTGCTCTGAAACTCTTCACTCAGTTCTCACGCTGAGAGTTTAGAGGCTGAACTTCTTGTTCCTCCATAACACTTTTCATGAAACAGCAGAAATGAGCTTCTGTTTCTCAGCAGTGCGCACACAGAGAACCGATCCTCTCTGCTCAGTCTGAACAAATCAAAGTGAAACGTCAGTGAAAACACAGCTGCTGATCAAACTGTGTCAGATTAATGCCTCAATGTTTCACTGTGAGGTTAAAAAATACATTAAAATGATTTAAAGAAGTAGGAGGCAGATTTTCACAATAAGAGCACTTTGTTTTTAATTCAGTTAATGTCAAACTGTCATCAACACCTCTGTGTTGTCTCTGAGCAGATTCAGGCATTACTCAAATAATAAAGGCTTTTTTTCACTATTATACTTTTCATTAGTCTCCAGGTTGATGATTATAAACAGAATTATTAAAGTTTTTATCATTTCAGGCTGAAAATCAACATGAATTTGGTTCTAATCAAAGAAGCTCCTTTAATGTGTGTCATTAAAATCCTCACACAGACTTAAAAAGGCGACATTAACATTAAAATAAATGAAAGAAGCTTCAGCTGAGCGCTTCATGCAGTCATCATCAGCAGCTCATAGCAGTCACAGCTCTTTATTACGCAGCTTTGCAGGAATTAAAGTGGCTGAAGTGTCAGAGTTTGTGTGAGAAGCTGCTTCATGGACAGCTGTACACACGTCTTTATTATTTCTTCATAAATCAAACACACAGGTTTGTCTGTAGATGATTTAAAGTGTGTC
>NW_024584216.1:20094-21045 GCF_018398535.1 Haplochromis burtoni
TGATGTTGATGGTACAATAAAAATATATAATATAATAAATAATAAAATATCATGTGATGATGAGATGTGTTGTTGGTGTTTGTATTTTCTGTAAATGTCTTTTTTAATGTAAATGCTTTGTTCCAGACGGACAGGGAATCAGTTGCTGTACGATGACATCATCTTGATGTTGACGAGGAGGGCGAGAAAAACTAGTTTTGTCCTGCAGATGGCGATCTTGTACCGTGTTCAGAGAGCCGACACTTTGACCAGTCCAACTGCTTTTTACGGTCCAACCGTATTAAATCATTTTCAGCAGTCCAACTGCTTTAAATCCTCAGTACTGTCATAAGATTTTCATCAAAATCAAAACAGACATCCACCAGTAATTTCAGTGAGTAGACTTAAATTTTATCATATCCAATTTGGCACACTTTGGAAATAATTCAACAGGTAGTGCCTTACCTTTGGATAAGCCGGCTTATGCCCACTCACTTCGACCACTGGAATTCATGTCTGCCCGTCAGACCACCTCAGACCAAATTTCTCCATCTAAACCTCAAATTCTCCCTCCTCAACCACCGGACGAAGCCCCCAAAATGTTAAGGTTCAAAAATTGAGGAAGGAGAGTACAAACAATCATGGTCCAGGAGGTCTTGGTCAAACAATTGATTTTTAATGAACACACATGTGGGAAGAGCACTCTGTACGCAGACAGCAAGTGGTCTTCGACTTAATCAAAGCATAAACAGATCTTTTATACCATCAGGGCTTAAATTTACTGACGCCCCTTCATGCGTCACAGATACATTTTATACATACGTCAAATCAACACCACAAGGACTTTTCACCCAATTTGAAAGAACATCATTTTCTATTTTCATGGCCGATTCCTCCGGTCAACCTTTCAGTTCCTCTTTCTTGCCGAGAAGACAAGGACGGTTCCTCTTTTACCGAGACACTTTTGCAGTT
>NW_024584217.1:0-3401 GCF_018398535.1 Haplochromis burtoni
ACAAAAGTCATTTCCATATTCTGTCAGGTCTCTCATATATGAAAATTAATCTTGTATATGAAGATTGCCCTGCAAAATTGGTTAAATTGACAAATATTGTAGAACACATCATAAATAAATAATAATAATAAAAAGCAAGCAGAATGGGAGGTGGTTCTTTGGGATTCATGTGATTTTGTAATGGAAACTCTGAGTCACTTAAAATAGACTGTGACGATGGATGTATGCTCGTGCGTATGTGTAGAAAGAATGAGGTAAAAATGCACTGAGCTAATTACAGACACAGAAGAAGAGCGTTTTGCAATCTTATCTGCTTATCTGTTTTATCTGCACTGAAAATGAAGGTGCGAACATGAATGGGTAAAAATAAACCTGAAAAGGTAATGAATGATTCAAATACCTTTTCACAGTTTTTGCTGAGATTGTGCCGGAAGGTCTGACTGTGCTGTGTGTAGCACGTGACTTTGTCAGGTACAGTCAGTGCATGATGTGTTCCAAGTGTGAGGAGTGTATCTATCAAATGAACCTATCTTTGGTTTATTAGCTGTCAGTACACTTAATAATATTAGCAACACATTATTTACAAAGTTAGATATAAACATTATATGGGCTATAATAGATATAAGCTAGTGACTTAGTCTGACTGGCTGAGTGTCATTTGAATCCTTTTAAATTGTTGAAACTTGCTCAGCTTGTAATTTGACGCACTGACATTAGCCATAATCTTTGCAGACATCTCTATAAAATGTCTAAGGTGAGACTTTAGATGAAAACAAAACTGTAATAGAATAAGAACACAATGGATTTCTAAGTAGTGCTCTTAAAGGATATTGCTCCACTTCTTTGACCTGAGTTCACTCTGCACTAGTTTATTGTTAGGTTCTTCATCTATGTAAAATGTTTCTTTACTCAGGGCTTATAGAGAAGTTTCAATGATAAAACATTTGGATTTGGTAGACAGACCGCCGCTCTACTTTTAAGATTAGGCTTAAAACTTCTCTTTTATTAAAGCTTAGAGTTAAGGCTGGATCAGGTGGCCCTCAATCCTTCCTTGGCATCATGGGCTGTCCTGTCCCCTCCCTGATGGACAGTTGTTAATCCTGCTGCCTCAGCAGAGCAACAAACACTATCGAGGACAGCTCCCACCCTGGTGTTGACCTGTTCAACCTGCTTCACCCAATCCAAGGACCTCCCTCTATACACACACTAAACTACCATAACTACTGTGCAATACTTAATTAATGGTAAATATATAACACTCTTTTCCCGATGTTTGAATATTTGTTATTTTTGAATACTGTTCATCTGTATATAGTGCTGCATAACTATGGACTTCACTCTTCTTTCTTTCTAACATGTCTGCGGTACGGGTATACCATGTTTACAGGTACGGGTATACCATGTTTACAGGTACGGGTATATGTTTATAGTGACAATAAAAAGCATTCTATTCTATTCTATTTACTCTGCAATAGGTCAAGGCTGCTGGGGGATTTCCATGACGCATTGTTTCTTCACTCGCTGCGTGTTTTTAGGCCTCTCTTTACGCATTTAATCATTGGTTATTCACCTCTGCCTCTCTTTCACCGTGTCTTTGTCCTGTTTTCATCCACTCAGCCCCAACGGCAGTAAGTGGCATTTTTGCTGGTCTAGTTCATAACATCTGATGCAGACCTCGGAGAAAATAATAATCATCGCTTATAAGAACTCACAAATGTCACCGAGTTCCTTAAGGGAAATTGCCAGAATTCTCGGAATGGACGTGAAAGTATATGGGGGGGAAGGAAAATATAAATATATATATATAAATATATATATATATATATAGTCTTCAACGAACAGGATTCACAATGTGGTTATATATAAAATAAAGACATTGCCTGTTCTTTATCTTTATGACTTGTAGGCTATCTTTATGATATTGTACCTACAATTTAATCAATCCAGCCCTTTAGGCCAGTTAAAATATCTGTTTAACTCTTGAGCATATATAAAAGTTGCTGTGTTAAAAACTGATGCGGCTTCTACCTTGTGACAGCCAGAATGTTGTTTGTAGCTCAAGATGAATTGATACCATTCGTGAGTGAGGCATTAGACACTTTTCATATATTATAATTCAACAAATAAGTGTTTTACAGGTACGGGCAATCGCTTTTTGGGAACATCCGAAATTACTTTTTGGCAGATGATCATATTTTGGCACACCAGAAGATATAAAACACAGACAGAACCACAAGATAATTAACACATACAGAGCAAATGTCTTAAACGATGTCGGCAGTTGGGTAAATGTAAATTACGGCTTTTTAACAGTTCTGTTCCAGCTTTCGAACATCCCCCAGCTGACCTGTTATGCCGGAAGGTGACGATAGCATCGGCTGTGCCAGTCCCCTGCCACACCGTCAACTCTGTGCATGCAAGACTCCGCCCAAAATCTCCGCTTTTTACACGCCCGGGGACTAAAGAAAATAATTATCCGAGCAGCAGCATTTGACAGAGGAAGCGGAGAAGGCGAGGAGAGCTCCCCTGGGATACTCAAAGGACTGTGGACACGCTCTGTTCTGCGATGCTACGGTAGATTCTACAGCCCAGAATACTGGATAACCTTTAATTTAATAATAACAAACAAGGGAAACAGAAGGAGTATGCAAGATTTTTTAAGCTAAAATTCTGTGCTGATGAAATGACCCTTACAAAAAGTATCACTGGTTAATGTTTGCCGTTTCGGTTTAGTTTCTCCACCATATACAAAATTGTATCATGTGATTTAAAACGTTTAAGAAGGTGGTTCACAACCAGTGGCATGCCAGGTTTTCCAGCAAAGACAGGATTTGCAAACAAATTGGTATTTTATAAAAAAAATAATTAATATTATTTGTGTATTTTTTATGCAGCAAAAGAGACACAGCTTAAGACAAGATTGAAGAGAGAAGAATTCGCACAAAGCACCACTGACTTGACAGCAGCTCACAGCCATAATGTTGCACTACAGAGTGAACCGCAACACCATGAAGTTCCAAGTGATCCTATTTGGGGCAGCATTGTTGCTGGTCAGCGGCTGGTACATGCAGCTCAGCCTCTATGACCCGCAACCCTCCAATGACAAAGTCCACGTTCTATTATTGTCATCATGGAGATCAGGCTCATCCTTCCTGGGCCAGGTATTCAGTCAGCACCCGTCTGTCTTCTATCTTATGGAGCCTGGCTGGCATGTGTGGACCCAGCTGAGGCAAAATGGTGCACGGGCACTTCGAATGGCAGTGAGGGATCTCTTACGGAGCGTGTTCCCGTGTGACTTCTCAGTGATGGAGTCCTACCTTCCAGAGAACCCCAATGTGTCGTCTTTGTTTATGTGGAGTCACAGTCGAGCTCTGTGCTCACCACCAATCTGTTCTCTTACA
>NW_024584217.1:3426-11025 GCF_018398535.1 Haplochromis burtoni
CCACGTAATCAGTTCAGCAACCAGACTCTGTGCCTAGAGAAATGTGGTGCTGAGGGACTGCAGGGGGTAGAGCAGGCGTGTGACTCTTACTCTCACGTGGTGTACAAAGATGTGCGGCTCTTTGAACTGGAATCACTTTATCCACTTTTGCAGGACTCGAACTTAAATCTCCGCATCATCCACCTGGTCCGAGACCCACGGGCAGTTGTGCGGTCTAGGGAAGAGTCAGCCAAGGCCTTTATGAGTGATAACGCAATCGTCTTGGAACAGAAACGCATTAAGGAAGCAGAGGTACAGTATCAGGTCATGCAGGAGATTTGTCGCAGCCATGTGCGTATCAACGAGAGGGCGGTCCTGAAGCCCCCTCCATTTCTAAAAGGCCGCTACAAATTGGTTCGCTACGAGGACATGGCACGCAATCCACTCGAGGAGATCAATGCCATGTATCAGTTTGTAGGTCTGGAGATGACCACAGAGCTGGCCACATGGATCTACAAGGTGACCCACGGAAAAGGCAAAGGCTCTATTAAAGAGGCCTTCAAGATCACGTCGAGGAGCGCTACCAACGTCTCCCAGGCTTGGCGCACCATGCTGCCACACAGCAAGGTCAGACGAATCCAGGAAGTGTGTAAAGGGGCCATGTCGTTGCTCGGGTACAGGACGGTGAACAGTGAAAAGGAACAGAAGAGGCTTGACATAGATCTCCTGGTGCCACGGGAACCCTATCAGTTCAGCTGGTTGCCTGATAAAACACAGCACCCTAACAACAATTAGAACTGGAATGACAAAGACTTGTTAAAACAGGAATAAAAACAGACTTTTTAAAGAATGGACTACTCAAAGGACCGGATAACGGTACCACCCTGCCCTGGTTCTTCTTGTTTCGGAGGCCGAAGTGGGGACACCAATAATACCAAAACTGAAACCATTAACTCTGGGGTAAACCAAGGTCAAAAGCAAGAAATCAAACTAATCAAAACTAGGTCTGCTGTTGGTGTCAGCTGCTGTCAGGGGATGTATGGAGACACAGTTTTTGAAGTGGCCAGTTGACAGTGGGGGCCAATCAGCAGATGCCATTTTGAAGCCAGCCCAAAACAGCTCACCCAATCAGACAAGGGACATGTATAGTCTCTTAAAGGCACAGACCACACACAAAAACAGTCCACAGACTCACTGACAAAATAATTTATGACAAAATGATGTAACATAACCAAAATCCTGATTTATGATGTGCCACATTAAACACACAGAGCCGGCCATTGGCCGTTGCATGCCACATTGTTTTAAGCATATGCATCAAACCATTGTCTCCTGAAGGCTTGATTCATGATGATAATGATGCTATTTGATGCTTTCTAGTGGCTACTCTTGCTCTTCAAATCCCTTATGTGCACCTCAAGGACAACCAAGACGTATAGAACAAATAAATACAAATGTTTCCTATGCAAAGTCTTTAATGGTGCAACACGATGCATAAATACTGACCAGCCTCCAAGTATCACCAGCACCTGATGTGTTAACGCACTAATAGCACTTAGAACTGAAGGGCTACTCATTTGGCACCTCACATACTTTTCTCATGCTGATAGTGTGAGAAAAGTTAAGAAGCTGCAGAGAGCCGTGAGAAAATGCATTAGCACAATGAAACGCACCTACCCTCTCTTAGCAATGTGCATATTATTAATACGGTACAGCCAGGAATCTCACTAACTGGACTCAAGCTTAATTCATCCCGCAGTAAAAAGTAATGGGCGGAAATCACCAGACACCCTGCAGTATAAAAAAACAGGTATTGACAAAAAATCATGTTTTTTTTGCTCCAAAATGAGTCAAGCACGCCAACGCTGTTACTAAAACCTGCCATAAATGTTGCTTTAAGATGGAGTCAGTCTGCTGTTACTCTGCAAATGAATGTCTGACACATCAAAATATATTGATGTAACTGACAAAAGTCTCACAGCATGGGATAGATTATCTGTTCCTTCTCAGACCTGCTCTCAGCTCAGAACTAACAGCATTATTTTGCATCCTGGCTCCATTTAAGTGCCTGAGAATTTAAACATTATTTTTTAGCTTCCACTTGAAACTCCTCACTTCCACGGTGTATTGTAGCTATGAAGGTATGCATTCATGAAGGAGTGGAATTAACATGTTTACTTAAACTGGATAAAAGTGCTCAGTGTCATTATTTACATTTGTTTACGGGATCTGTCTGTTTTATTGATTAATACTTGATTACACTGAAATGTCTTTTAATGAGTAGCAAATGTTAAATCACGTTGATTTATATCTTTACAGTAAGAGAAAAAGGATAAATGAACTACTGTTAATCGTGTTTAGGGTGCTTTGTAGTAAAAAATGTACATTAATTTTTTTAATGCATAAAAAATTGTCACGGGTTTTTTTTTTAAAGATGGACTTCAGCTATAACTTGGTGTGAGTTTTGTGTTTCATATATGACTTAGTGTTCTGATTGAAACAATATCTTCACTTGTACATTTTTGGAAACTTGCTATGAAGTACAGAAGTGTTTTACATCATGGAGTAAAATACATAACAAAGTATTGTTTATTTGAGATGATATGTACTCTGATTTAAGGTTTATTTCATCAATGGGAACTTTAAATGGGTTATTCTGCTCATTAAAAACACTGGTTAGAATCTATTTTGTACTGGTTCGGGTCTCTTTTCCATAAGCAAAGATAAAATCTTAAATACACAGACTCAAGATCTCAAAAGGAAACTAGTGCTCTCCAGTTTGAAGGGATGGGCGGTCCAGCAAGCTCAAAGCAGAGCAAAGAGTAGTGGAAAAATTAGAGGCATGTTTTGACGTGAAACTGAACATGCGTTGGAGAATACCACCACTAATCATCTGACCATAGAGCCCTGTACTAGGAAGCATGTTCTCAGAAGAGTAAAGAATAAAAATAGTACCGTTCACAATACATAAACAACATAGTTAAAATAAAAGGTCACAGGCGGACACTGCCAGGGCCTAACATTTACTGTGAGATGCAAAAATTTACACATGGGTTACTCTGTTTCAAAACAGCCAACGTTCAGAACACTTCCTGTTCGACTGTCTCTGTTTTACGTTCATGGTAGAAAATGTGAAATGGCTGTTTAAAATATTAAAAACAATTTCAAGCTGTCCTGGAAAGTTGCATATTTGAGCACAAATAATTCAAATAACTTTCTTATTTAATTAATATTTCACTACAATACAAAATTAAGGATATAGAATACTTTTCAACAAGAAAATGGCATTTATTGTAAATAAAATGCCATTTTCATTCACTTTCATGTTGATTCTAGTAACCATGGCAGGTTATCTTTGACAGTCTTTGAGATATTCATGTTCAATCATTGTAGAAGATTTCACTATGCAAAAAAGGCCTGAAAGCGGCTCAGAAGACCTTGAAAAACATATGGATCTGAGAGTATTTGATATTGCAAGATTGTGCAAGAGAATGTGAGAATGCTAGTTGAATAAATGTACATTTCACCATATTGTTGTTCACATAGGAATCTGGTTTAACACGAGAACAACTGACAGGAGTCAGCAAAAGGTCCCCTGTCACTGGTGGGTGTCTTTTTGGGTTTTTAACACTTTGCCTGGAAACAGGTATATTCTGGCATGGTGACGGACGTACGTACCTGCTAAAGAAAGTGGAGTTGCATACAGTCTCACAGAGAATGGTTTCCTGAAGTGTTCTGAAACACTCTATGGCAGCAGGGTTTAAGTCTGAGGATAAGGAGCTCTGCTACCTCGGTACTGTGGAGTGGAGCGAGTGCAATCGATTGTCCATCATTCAGTGGCGCTCATCGACTCAAACCTCCAGATTCTGGCAAAAAAATGGTTCCAGCTTCGTTGATCCTGCTGATGCTGTCCA
Source organism: Haplochromis burtoni (assembly GCF_018398535.1). Classification (NCBI taxonomy): domain Eukaryota; kingdom Metazoa; phylum Chordata; class Actinopteri; order Cichliformes; family Cichlidae; genus Haplochromis; species Haplochromis burtoni. The sequence goes on from NW_024584217.1 coordinate 7,320, forward strand.
CGAAGTATTGAATGGATTTTGAAATTTGTTTCCATACCCTACCATCAGGGCAACACTTCACACTTTCATTTCACAACTTGATAACACAATGTCCTTACAAAACAGTTTTCATTGTCCTATAGCCTGAAATCTTACATCAAGCATCCTTACCAGGGGCGTCAAACTTCTGGCCCGCAATACCATTAAGCTCCTTTTTCATTAGTACCTACTTGGATTGACCCACCACAACTTGACTCTGATCCATTGGTTTTCCATTACAATCGAGTGCTACCTAATGTGTGTGGTCTTCGTCATAGCAACGCTGACGAGAGTCCTGTGACATAATTAGCTCGGATGTGACATGAATTGGCTAGCAACAAAGGTGGATGTGCGAGGAAGATGTAATTCTGTTTGTATCTCTGTTGCTAGTGTTGGTTTTTTTTGTGAGACTTGGATGAACTCAGAGCATGGTTTTTGTAGCTTATTTCCCTTCATTTGCTGGTTTCCAGAAATACGCACGCTTCTGTATTTTGTGTAATCAACCACCTGAGTGATGGCCTATCTAGACCAGGCAATCTGCGCTCGGCGACGGCGCACTCTGGGTATTGATGTCATAGTTTTATGTACCTGCTTGAATTGCTTGGACCCCACGCCCAGCTGAGCAGTTTACTATTTCTGCTTAATTAGCTCCGTATAGTATAACTGAGTACCTGCACAGATAATTTCTATACTGTCAGCCCTATAAAGTTGTACCCTTTGAGTTATTTTGCATGTAACTTGAGCTTCATGATTAGTGGTCTCCATGGAAGTAAAGTCCCAAAAGTGCCAAAGTGCGACTTTGGGAAGGACAGGCAAATTTCAGGACAATTATGACATAATCTTTCAGAAAACGAGCTTAAAAATAACAAGTCACTTAAAATATTAATTGACTCAGATGACTCTCTGATTTTGAGAATCAACTTTGCTGCCCTTTGAAATCAGTGGAGGATAACAGCACTGTGGTTGCAGATAAGTATTTCTAATAATCGCCAAACTGCCTATAATTATTATTTTTTATTATTTTAATTATTTGGTCTTTTGCAGAATGATACCTAGACTACCTAGACCTTTGTCATATCAGACAAAGAAAAGCGGATGTTGATAAGTCAGCATATCTGCTTGTAAAATAGCTGAAATAATTAAGTGATTATTAAAACATGCATTATCTTCCACCAATCATCCCTCTTGATAAAAGACAGCACACTAAATGTTGTTACAGAAAGTATAACCGGTATAATGGGAAGCTTCTGAAAGTCAGGGGTGTTGAGTGTTTTAGTGTGTGCGGGTTGCAAAAACAATGAAAAACCTGTCAAATCCTCTCTTACAGTGACACGCAGCTTGTTCTGCTACATGCTCTTGTTTGGTGACGTACCACAAACTTGGACAGTCTTTCCAGTTGTTTTGCAATTTCGATGTGAGCTCATGCTTTAACGGTAACTGCAAAACCTGATGAATGACTTCTTTGTAGCTGCACACACGTATGATGGATATTTCCCAAACTCTGATTTTGACAGACTTACGCGCTCTAAGAATCGGTGTCCCACTGTGTCATGCTATCACGACTGCTGCAGATGCACTAGATACTGTTAAATTAATAGTTAACCTGACCTTGGTTCTTACTGCAGTAAGCCTTGATGTGGGTATTTACGTTTTCGTGATCAGACTGTATGACAGAACTTTATGGCTGTTATACTCACTGCTGTACCTCTCTCAACTTCCTCCATATATATTGACAACTATTTCAATTAGAAATTTCACATTTGGATGCATCACTCCATCAGACCTGTTGTCACTGATTTTTGAGTCCAGTTCTTTTGGCATCCCTCAGCCTTTCGTCCCTGTTCCACACAGTGACCGTTCGAGTGAAATCATTTCTGATGATGCTTCAGTGAAAAGTAGATGAATCAACCGAAGGGCCAGACACATCACTCAGGTCTGGCATCTAGATTTCTTCCCCCTGTGTCTTAAGGACTTAAAGACTACTAGGTGTCTTCTGTAGACAGGTTTTCTGCTATTAGCCCTTACTTGTTCAGTGTGTTTAAGAAAGCCAGTACTTGTCCTTAACTGTAAAATCAATAAAAAGTAGTAAGGTGTCCAAAGCAGCGGTTTCCAGCATATGTCGGATACATTTACATCCGTAAATGTTTGGAAAGTGACATGAAGTTGTAACTTTACTTCGTAAACCATCTCTGTGAATTTGAAATCAAACGATATGTTATTGAAGTCAGTTTCCACTCAAAAGTAATCGTACAAACTATGATTTAAGGCACAACAAAGAAGGGAAAAAAGTATTTGTACATATGTTATGTGCTTCTGTTATGTGGGGTGGCTGTAGCTCAGGAGGTAGAGAAGGTAATCTACTGACTGGAACGTTGGCAGTTTGATCCGTTTGCTGCTTTGATCTATATGCCAAATATCCTTGAGCAAGATTCAATTGTTTTAAGAGTAAAACACTGGCATAGAATAAATGTGTCATTCACTGTAATGAGTGAGAGAATGAAGTGTGCTAGCTACTATTGCTTTCTATTTCACTTTGTAAAACGAGTCAATCAAAAATTGTATAGGACTAATGACAGCAATAAATATTGAAATGTATCCCTGTCTGTTTTTAAGAACCTTGACAGCGTCACACTGTAAGAGGATGAGGTTTTCTTAACAGAGGATATCACTGGGATGCCATGGTTTGCTTGAGTCACTAATAAACATATCGTATTCTTATTTTCATGCTTTCTCTGTATATCCAGTCTACAAAGCTGTATCCACTAAGAGAGAACCTGGAATATGTGTTTCGTTTTGCATTAAAATAAAATAATTTCCCTAATACCCACATTCATTGGACTATATGTTTCTGTGCAATTTACTGATGTTCCCTATGCAGTCAATCATGAAGTTACTGTATGGAAAGCAAGACAGTAAATACATTCAATGACTGCATGTGAGTGTGTTTTAGTGTGTCTGTGTGTGTAAAAAATACACAAATAATATTAATTATTTTTTTTATAAAATACCAATTTGTTTGCAAATCCTGTCTTTGCTGGAAAACCTGGCATGCCACTGGTTGTGAACCACCTTCTTAAACGTTTTAAATCACATGATACAATTTTGTATATGGTGGAGAAACTAAACCGAAACGGCAAACATTAACCAGTGATACTTTTTGTAAGGGTCATTTCATCAGCACAGAATTTTAGCTTAAAAAATCTTGCATACTCCTTCTGTTTCCCTTGTTTGTTATTATTAAATTAAAGGTTATCCAGTATTCTGGGCTGTAGAATCTACCGTAGCATCGCAGAACAGAGCGTGTCCACAGTCCTTTGAGTATCCCAGGGGAGCTCTCCTCGCCTTCTCCGCTTCCTCTGTCAAATGCTGCTGCTCGGATAATTATTTTCTTTAGTCCCCGGGCGTGTAAAAAGCGGAGATTTTGGGCGGAGTCTTGCATGCACAGAGTTGACGGTGTGGCAGGGGACTGGCACAGCCGATGCTATCGTCACCTTCCGGCATAACAGGTCAGCTGGGGGATGTTCGAAAGCTGGAACAGAACTGTTAAAAAGCCGTAATTTACATTTACCCAACTGCCGACATCGTTTAAGACATTTGCTCTGTATGTGTTAATTATCTTGTGGTTCTGTCTGTGTTTTATATCTTCTGGTGTGCCAAAATATGATCATCTGCCAAAAAGTAATTTCGG
>NW_024584217.1:11050-21033 GCF_018398535.1 Haplochromis burtoni
GTGTTCCATCTCGGCAAACACTGGTTGTGAACCACCTTCTTAAACGTTTTAAATCACATGATACAATTTTGTATATGGTGGAGAAACTAAACCGAAACGGCAAACATTAACCAGTGATACTTTTTGTAAGGGTCATTTCATCAGCACAGAATTTTAGCTTAAAAAATCTTGCATACTCCTTCTGTTTCCCTTGTTTGTTATTATTAAATTAAAGGTTATCCAGTATTCTGGGCTGTAGAATCTACCGTAGCATCGCAGAACAGAGCGTGTCCACAGTCCTTTGAGTATCCCAGGGGAGCTCTCCTCGCCTTCTCCGCTTCCTCTGTCAAATGCTGCTGCTCGGATAATTATTTTCTTTAGTCCCCGGGCGTGTAAAAAGCGGAGATTTTGGGCGGAGTCTTGCATGCACAGAGTTGACGGTGTGGCAGGGGACTGGCACAGCCGATGCTATCGTCACCTTCCGGCATAACAGGTCAGCTGGGGGATGTTCGAAAGCTGGAACAGAACTGTTAAAAAGCCGTAATTTACATTTACCCAACTGCCGACATCGTTTAAGACATTTGCTCTGTATGTGTTAATTATCTTGTGGTTCTGTCTGTGTTTTATATCTTCTGGTGTGCCAAAATATGATCATCTGCCAAAAAGTAATTTCGGATGTTCCCAAAAAGCGATTGCCCGTACCTGTAAAACACTTATTTGTTGAATTATAATATATGAAAAGTGTCTAATGCCTCACTCACGAATGGTATCAATTCATCTTGAGCTACAAACAACATTCTGGCTGTCACAAGGTAGAAGCCGCATCAGTTTTTAACACAGCAACTTTTATATATGCTCAAGAGTTAAACAGATATTTTAACTGGCCTAAAGGGCTGGATTGATTAAATTGTAGGTACAATATCATAAAGATAGCCTACAAGTCATAAAGATAAAGAACAGGCAATGTCTTTATTTTATATATAACCACATTGTGAATCCTGTTCGTTGAAGACTATATATATATATATATATTTATATATATATATTTATATTTTCCTTCCCCCCCCATATACTTTCACGTCCATTCCGAGAATTCTGGCAATTTCCCTTAAGGAACTCGGTGACATTTGTGAGTTCTTATAAGCGATGATTATTATTTTCTCCGAGGTCTGCATCAGATGTTATGAACTAGACCAGCAAAAATGCCACTTACTGCCGTTGGGGCTGAGTGGATGAAAACAGGACAAAGACACGGTGAAAGAGAGGCAGAGGTGAATAACCAATGATTAAATGCGTAAAGAGAGGCCTAAAAACACGCAGCGAGTGAAGAAACAATGCGTCATGGAAATCCCCCAGCAGCCTTGACCTATTGCAGAGTAAATAGAATAGAATAGAATGCTTTTTATTGTCACTATCAAACAGTATACCCGTACCTGTAAACATGGTATACCCGTACCTGTAAACATGGTATACCCGTACCGCAGACATGTTAGAAAGAAAGAAGAGTGAAGTCCATAGTTATGCAGCACTATATACAGATGAACAGTATTCAAAAATAACAAATATTCAAACATCGGGAAAAGAGTGTTATATATTTACCATTAATTAAGTATTGCACAGTAGTTATGGTAGTTTAGTGTGTGTATAGAGGGAGGTCCTTGGATTGGGTGAAGCAGGTTGAACAGGTCAACACCAGGGTGGGAGCTGTCCTCGATAGTGTTTGTTGCTCTGCTGAGGCAGCAGGATTAACAACTGTCCATCAGGGAGGGGACAGGACAGCCCATGATGCCAAGGAAGGATTGAGGGCCACCTGATCCAGCCTTAACTCTAAGCTTTAATAAAAGAGAAGTTTTAAGCCTAATCTTAAAAGTAGAGCGGCGGTCTGTCTACCAAATCCAAATGTTTTATCATTGAAACTTTTGCTCGTCTTTGGGAACCTGTGACGAATGGCTTCACACATTCATGTTTTCAGAGCAACATCTCGTGCAGCAAAAGAGACACAGCTTAAGACAAGATTGAAGAGAGAAGAATTCGCACAAAGCACCACTGACTTGACAGCAGCTCACAGCCATAATGTTGCACTACAGAGTGAACCGCAACACCATGAAGTTCCAAGTGATCCTATTTGGGGCAGCATTGTTGCTGGTCAGCGGCTGGTACATGCAGCTCAGCCTCTATGACCCGCAACCCTCCAACGACAAAGTCCACGTTCTATTATTGTCATCATGGAGATCAGGCTCATCCTTCCTGGGCCAGGTATTCAGTCAGCACCCGTCTGTCTTCTATCTTATGGAGCCTGGCTGGCATGTGTGGACCCAGCTGAGGCAAAATGGTGCACGGGCACTTCGAATGGCAGTGAGGGATCTCTTACGGAGCCTGTTCCAGTGTGACTTCTCAGTGATGGAGTCCTACCTTCCAGAGAACCAGAAAGAGTTGTTTATGTGGAGTCACAGTCGAGCTCTGTGCTCACCCCCAGCCTGTCCTCTCATGCCACGTAATCAGCTCAGCAACAAGACACACTGCCAACAGAATTGTAAACCTCGGGACCTGAAGATTGTAGAGCAGGTGTGTGGCTTTTACTCTCATGTGGTGTACAAGGAAGTGCGCATCTTTGAGCTAGAATCCCTTTACCCACTATTGCTGGACCCAAACTTAAATCTCCGCATCATCCACCTGGTCCGAGACCCACGGGGAGTGGTGCGGTCTAAGGAAAAGGTAGCTGAATACTTAGCGAGTGATAACGCGATCGTCTTGGAGCAGAAACCCATCAATGAAGCAAAGGTACAGTATCAGGTCATGCAGGAGATCTGTCGAAGCCACTTGCGTATCAATAAGAGGGCGGTCCTGAAGCCTCCTCCGTTTCTAAAAGGCCGCTACAAACTGGTTCGCTACGAGGATGTGACGCGCAACCCAGTCAAGGAGATCAAATCCTTGTATCAGTTTGTAGGTCTGGAGATGACCACACAGCTGGCCACATGGATCTACCAGGTGACCCACGGAAAAGGCAAAGGCTCCATTAAAGAGGCTTTTGACATCACATCGCGAAGCGCCACTGACATCTCTCAGGCTTGGCGCACCATGCTGCCACACAACACGGTCAAACGAGTACAGGAAGTGTGTGAAGAGGCCATGTCTTATCTCGGGTACACGATGGTAAACAGTGAAATAGAGCAGAAGAATCTCTACGTAGATCTGCTGGTACCACAAGAACAGCTCAGCTGGTCACCTGATAAAACACAGCACCTGGACAACAGTTACAACAAGAATGACAAAGACTTTCTGACAGATGGACCGCACAAAAAACTACATTAGGGTACGACTGTTAAAAACAGAACACTGTCATAATGTCCATTTTTAAAGCGCGGACACTGTAATAAGACTGAAATGTGAAAAGGCAGCACAGTATTCTGTTAATGTACATTTAGTGTTTGCATGCCACGATCACATGACTTTTCCTGAAGTGTCTCTATAAGTAGACAAAACTTATAGTTATTTATTTATTCATTGCTGCAAAAAGAGATTGTAAAGTACACCAACCAACCTGCCATAAATGTTGCTCATCTGATATCAGTCTGAAAACAAGTGAGTCAAGTTGACAGTTATACATCTTTTAATACAGCAACAAACTCTGAGAAATTAATGAAAATCAAATATCTCTTGCTATCTGCACAGACAGAATAACATCACATATAAACATCATAGAACATTTAATCTGTGATGATACATTTAGGCTTGACGTTGAAATGACTTGAATGAGTAGCAAATGTTAAATCATGTTGATTTATCTCTTCAGAGTAAGAGAAAGTGGGTAAATTAACTACTATTAATTGTGTTTAGGGTGATATCTGTGAAAATGTTGATAGTGGTTTTTTTGAGCACATGAAAAAATGCCAAACACTTACACTAAAGATGGACTTCAGTCACAACTTTGTGAGAGTTTTGGTTTTCCTACATGACTGAGTGTTCTGAATAAAACAATATCTTCACTTGTACATTTTTGGAAATTTGCTATATTTTGCAATATTTTACATGATAAGCACTTAAATTTGAGGTTTATTCAATAAATGGAAACTTTAAATGGCTTATTCTACTCATTAAAACACTGGTTTTGAATCTCTTTTGCACTGGTTTGGGTCTCTTTTGTATCAGCAGAGTTGAGGTTTTAAATACACACACATAAGATCACAGCACTCTCCATTTCAGAGAGACTTAAATGGACAGGTAGTTCATGAAGCTCACAGGCCATGTTGGATTGCCTTGATTCAATAGTGGACATTGGTTGCACACAAATGTTTTGCTTTGGCAGAAACTTAAACAACTGAGTTAAATCAACACAACTTTTTCATATTCAATAAACCTGTGCATTTTGTGTTCATAAAACGCGATTGAAACATGTTCAGATGAAGTAAGTTGAGCTCTTGGAATATTTTAATCCTTCACAATTTTGTCATTTTATTTCAACACTATTCAATAACTTTTACCCCAATACTACTTGGTCACTTAAATACTACATGTTGTCTTCATATTACATAATGTTCAACAAAGTCTAGATCCTGGTTACCATAAAAATTGAATGGGTCTTCAACAACTACCATCCTCCTATCTTTATCCTGGTTGCAGGAGGGCTGGGAAATAACCCTGAAGTGATAGGTTACAAGGCAGGGTACACCCTGGACAGCTGACCAGTCTATCACATAGAAACAAACAACCATTTACACTTACATTCACAGGTAATTTAGAATCACCAGTTAACCCTAATAACTGCATGACTTTTAACTGTGGGAGGAAACCAGAATACCCAGAGAGAAACCTGCAAACTAGCCAGAATGTGGATTTGAACCCAGGACCTTCTTACTGTGAAGCAACAGCACTAACCACCATGCCAACAATCTAGGAAACACAGGAAAGTATGATTTCCTGTATTTGATGCAGAATTTTTTTGTTTTTGTCCTTGACAGGTTAATCCACAATAAATAGCAATAGCATGCACGTGGTGTGTGTGTAGTTGTCTGCCTCTTATAACTCCAGTGATTTTCCTGCAGTTTGAAATCTTGTGCGATCTTGTGAATTTCATGAGTTCAGCAACTAACCACTCTTACTAGATTGTATCATGTCATCTCAACAAGAACAAATTAAGTTGTTGAATTTCGTACAGATCCTTCATGATTTAATTACGTTCATAGAAACATGAAATTATTGTGTTCAAATTACAAGTTAGACTTTTTTAATGTAACAACCACCCAATTTACTTTTTCGGTATACCAGAAAAAGTAGAGGTGGCTGCTCGACTTGACTGACATGGATGCCTATCTGCTCTAATTAAATGGGTTGAAGAAAATAGTCATGCTGTGAGTGAGACAATGCAACGACGACAAAGGGCTACGCACTATATTGCGCGAAAACATTTTGAATGACCGTCCCATTACATTAATTGATGATCGCAACAATTATCCCACTTACGCCAAATCATTCTTTTACTGAAAGGAAAACCAGTTCTCCCACCAGGAGTTTTCAAAAGGATTGAGCAATATCTAAGAAGATGGAAACAAATTCAATAATTGGTCCATTTCTTCTGGAAAAGATGGACTTGAGAATATTTGCCATTGTTGCGAGAAAGGCAAGAATGGAACAAAGAAAGAAAAAGCCTTTCATCTGGAGACGATGTTGCGTAGTTCATCCCAAAGCACCACGTTGTTCCCACATTTCTTTGAAAAGTGCTTGAGGTGTATCCTGACAAAGGAGGACTCGTTTGATCTGGGGGTCTAAAAAACTAAGACAAGGATCGTTGAAAGGCTCTTGACCAAAATTCGCCACCTTTTTGAAGTCAATACAAATTACGATGGTTAATTTGCAAAAGGTTTCGTTCTTTCTTCGTTAAGTATTTGTTGCCTTTGTAATTATTGAAGTAATGGCTCTGTTATTTTTGTGAAATGTGAAATTGTTATGTGCTCTGCCAAAGAACAATTAGGGGCCAGTGTGTTGGAGCCATTTCATGTTTTTGGTGTTATTGCAACTTGTCAGCACAAGAGGGAGTAGTAACGCTACTTGCCACTTTATCATGACAGACTTTGCTGTAGACAGGTTTGCTGCTTTTGGCGTCACTTGTCATGTTTCCTCATATGTATCACACACTACAGCAAAATATGGCTCATCTATTAATCCTTACCGTGACAAAAGAAAAACAAATTTAATGGAGTTACGGGAATATGAATGCTTGTCTTAGAAAGCCAGTACTTGTCATATACTGTAAAATCTATGTATACCTGTAGTAAGCTGTCCAAAGTGGGTGTTTCTAACATATGTAGGATACAGTTACATGCACAAGTGTTTAGACAGTGACATAATTATTGTAATTTTACTTCTGTATGCCATCACTATGGATTTTAAATTAAAGAATCCACTTGTGATTGAAACACAGACTTTCAGATAAAGGTGTTTAACAAAAGTATTGCATTAACTGATTCTGAATTTCAGCAACTTTTAACCTACATTCTCAGAGTCTCAAAAGTAATGATACAAAGTATCACTCAAGACAAAACAAAGAAGGTTTGGATTGAATAAATATGTTTCTATTATCAGGGGTGGCTGAAGCGCTGTAGCTCAGGACATAGCGCATGTTATCTACTGATTAGAACGTTGGCGGTTTGTTTGCTGGCTGCCCTTGGTCAAGATGCCTCCCATACGTGAAACAACTGAACACAAGGCAGTTATTAGTATAGAATAAATGTTAGTCAGTTCAGCGACTCACTGTGAGAGAATGAGGTTTACTGTAGAGTAATGTGTGCTATTATTAGTTATCTGGGAAGGTTTTTCTACTGCAGTAAAATATCTTTCTATACTGTGTGAAAGACTTGAAACACGTGTCTGTGATTCCATATCTGAGCTTTTTGTTTCTGTTTCACTTTGTAAGATGAATCAGTCAGAAACTGTTCCTGACTATTGGCAGCAATAAATAATGACATGCACTGCTGTGTATTTTAGTCTATTGTTAGGAACCTTGCTGACTTCACATTTTAAGGGGGTGATAAGCTTTTCTAATCAAAGGATAATTTGCATTGTAGTACCATCCACTGGCTGAGTCACTAATAAGTATATCATCTTGTCATCCTTCCTCATCTTTGTTAGCTCGATATTCAGTGAAACTAAGGAAGAACCTGGAATAGTTGTTTAGTTTTGGAATAAAATAAAACTACTTTTTAAATACTCATTGGACTGTAAATGCAACAGAAATAATCTTTCCTAACACACAGCAAAAAAAACCCTAAACAAACAAACTTGGAAATACCATGCAAGGGATTTCCTTTCTGTCTTTTCTTTTACCCATTTTTTCTGTTTGAGCAGTTTACTGATGTTCCCTTAATATAGCATATGCATAATTTATTTGGTATTTTATTCACACCAGTTTAAGATTTGAGTAAAAAATGTTGTAAGATTTAGAGCTTTAATTTTACTCATGGTCTAGGGCTAAGGTTTTATGGTTCACGTTGGAATTAGGGGGGTAAGAAGAGAAAAATAGAAACACAGAAAGAAAGGAAGAAGAAACACAAGGGTAAAAAAAAAAAGATTTATGAAGTGGGGCAAATTCTTGCAACACCACAGTCGCTGGATGATCTGCTAAGAATATGCTTTAATGCAGGAACAAATAACAAGCTTATGTTTCAACTAGGGTGCCTTCCTCTCTTTTGTGCTCACGTTTATTAACATTTTTGCCAACCTAGGACTGTCTTGTCAGGGAGGGGGCCACTGGGGTTGGTCAGCAAACTTGGTAGCGCCCCTGTGCAGAAGAACAACACAAGATATTATTTACCATGAGATCATGAGCCTTCCCAGTAACTATGTTAATGTGCCATGTGTGTAAATATATTCTTTTTTTAAATGGCGCATTGCAACATTCAGGCATTAATCTAACACACTAACATGGATTTATCAACGGCTGTATTTTCAGACATTTCAAGTTTTTTTGTTACAGCTCACTGTGTGCGCGCTGCTGAGAAAAAGAAGCTCAGTTCATTCTTGTTGGCAGACGATAGTACATGTGGCTCTATATGTTTCTTTAAAATTCTCATCTTTATTTTTGACATGATTTAAATCATTATATTAAGTTTATATCAACAATATCCATCCATTTTTTTTTCAATATGGTCAGGGAAAAACCTCAGTGGCTTAAAACAAAGAATACGTCTTGTAATAGTTTCAAATAATTGATCAACACCAGTTTTGTAGCTTTATATGTACAATACAAAGTTTGTTGCTGTCTGTGTGACTTTATTGGTCCACTGATATTTATGTGTAGCTTGAGTTCATTGCAGGCATTCATTTACAGTTCACTTAAGAACCTGCCACAGCATTTCAATCAGGTTGAATTCGTGACTTTGACTGGGCTTTTGCTCCTGGCAACCATTCCAAAACCAGCCATACCTGTTCAGGTTTTTTTCCTATTTGTACTGTCATGAGTTATAACGTTTAATATGTTGGCTGAGTGTGTGGACTGTGAGATAGCTCTTAGGGATTTTGCATTTTCTGAGAATTGCATGGACTGTGGCATTCTGGCATACAGGAAAATGTAATCTTCTGCTTTTATGGATGTGGTCACACTGGACAATAATTAGTTTATAAATTGCATTTAATTAGCAGCACCCTTCTCACATTACTTTTCACTTTACACATACGAATGGCCACTGTGGAAACATAGTTTAGCAATGTATTTTTATGTATTTGCAGATTAATAGAAGAAGTCAAGTCAACCCAGATTGCATTGAATGCTCCCCAATCAAAGCATTAGATCAACCCTTAGAAAGAAGATGAGTTTGAATTTGCTCATTTTGCAGTTCAGCAATACTGATCTTTTTATTTAAACTTTTAGCAGAACTTTAAATCTAAGTATTTAAAGTAATATTCAAAAAGTAATTTAAAATGCAATTTTATGAAGATTTCAAAAACTCTATGGTTCTGAAAAAAGTGCAATATCAGCACAAAATAATGTTTATAGTCAACAACTAAAATAAAAAACTAAAAAAAAATCAGTTTGCAGAATGGACCTTTCATACTTAAAGCTCAACATAAATAGACATCCAGAGTGGAAAGCAGTGCAAATAAATGCAAACACGGCTTCATGACACTCATCTTTCACATTTTTTAATCAATTCTGTGTAATTTCTATACGAAACTTAACACAACGTTTCCCATAAAGTGTTAAAAAGTGTTCTTCATATTTTTTTTTCAAACCACGGAACTGTTTAGCCTGCAACACAGTTTTTCAAAGTAAAACGTGAGTCTAACCATTGTATGGTCATCTTGATGCATGCTCTATCATCCAGGTAAGTAAATCTCCAAAAGTTGACTCTGTTCATCTGGATGTAGCGTTTTCAGTGGGAGAAACGTTTTTCCTGTGCAAGGCTCCAGATGCCTTCATTGTGAAGCAACTCCAGTCCGCCGACAGGTTTCGCCCGCAACAGCTGCTGCTCCGACGTGCTAAGGTCACTAGCTGGGTTACGCCATGTCGGACGTTCTGTGAGGCGCTTTTGTGATATTTAATTGATTTTTTATTTCTCGCCGATATCTGATCCAGTAATTTCGGTCAGGATCGGACCGATACTGGATACTGTATATAGGATCAGCCCATCTTTCACCCAGACTGCAGGAAAGGCCCCCCAATCACTAGATCATACCAGAAAGAAGACAGGTCTGAATTTGCTCATTGTGTTTCTGAAAGACGTTTTTGACTTTTATAAAATCATTGAAATGCACGACAGAAACAATCCCATTTTTAACAAAAGTACTGCATTAACTGCTTCATGATCAGATGTTTTGAGGCCTCAGACATAATGATCATGTCTGGAGGGATGTTTTTACAATGTACTGTGGGAACTTTAGCTGTTTACTCAGGTCAGCCTGTAGCTGCCAATCAGAGGCTGTGTTGAGGAGGCCAAATGTAATTGTACAGACTAGGATTCAAGAATACACTGAACCAGCACACTGAAGACAGCATAGATGGTTTGCACTAG
>NW_024584218.1:0-11027 GCF_018398535.1 Haplochromis burtoni
GTTACAATAACAAAAATCTAGAATTACATTTTACTAACATGACCTGTTATGAGGTGTGCCGTGCCATTCCCAAATCGTAAGAACTTACCTGTGCTGGATTAATCTTTTCGCTCTTTGCATTTGTATCAGACAGTGTTTGACTGTGACACTTTCTCAGTCAAATAGCATCAATATTATTGAGCCTAATTACTGTGGAGCTGTATTCTTTTCGCTGTGACTGACGGTCCTACGGTCGGTAAATATACGTCCTTGTGTGTCGTAGGTTGCTGATGTGGCAGAGACCAGAGGCAGCGCTGTTGATGAAGCCACCTGAAGAATGATGGCCTTCATGGAGTCAATGGATTGGTCAATGAGCTGTGGTTTGATGCATTACTTTTTCTTTTAAATTGTATCACATTGACTTGTTAATTTTCACTATTTGTTGTGTACTGTGGACATTTTTGTTAACATGGAAACAAAAAAATGTGTCATATTACAAAGAAGCACAGCGTTTCAAAATTGTGTATGAATCAGTCTCAATACAAAGATAAACTGACTTTGTTGTACAGGTGAGTTCAATTCTAGCTTACTTGTATCACTTTAGGCTGTTTTAAATCTTGGAGAATGGGTACCTCTGATAAAACTGAAATGCAAGATTTGGTGTTTGTAGTCTAAACCAAGTTGAACTCATGAGGAAGCTCATGAAATTCTATACTGATGATGTGAAAAACTTGGGGTTTTTCTTGGGGGGGGGTTCTTTTGGGGTCCTCAGTCTCCATGGGTCACCATGGAGACTGAGGACAAAAATGGCTGCGTCCCAGGTGGGTAACCCAAGTAGACCGTAAATATGAGCTCTGCTACTCCCCATTCGGGCCCCACATGTGCGTGTTGGCTGGGCTAGCTTTGCATGTGACAATGTTGTTTATTAAATAAGTGTGTGCGCCAGTTTTTAGCAAGCAAGCAATTTATATAGCACTTTCAGAACAACTCCCAGCTGAACAGAGTGCTGTACACTTGGCATGCCAGAAATGATACATTAATAAGTTAAAAAATAAAAAATAAATAAATAGATAAAATAAAGTAAAAATAAAAAATAAGATGATAATTAAAATGACATTTAAAATAATCTAATTAGCACAAATAGCAAAAAAATAAAATAGTATAAAATGATAAGTAGAATTACATTTAAAACAATAAATTTTTACCAAAAGAAGGTAAAAACAAGGAAAACTGTGACTCTTATCCCCAATCTCTATCTTAAATGTGGATTATAAATTATTTACATCCATAATCACAAGACGCTTAGAGCTGTTTCTCCCAGATCTGGTGGATGAAGACCAGACAGGGTTCATTAAGGGGCGACAGACACAAGATAATATACGACGCACATTGCATATAATTAACGAAGTTAATAAAGAGAAAATCCCAACAGCCTTAGTGAGCTTAGATGCTGAAAAGGCCTTTGATAGAGTCTCTTGGATATTTCTTTTTGCTGTTTTGAAGAGAATGGGCTTTAACAGTATCTTCATCGAGTGTATACAATCCTTGTACCACAGGCCATTGGCTAGAGTTAAAATAAATGGGGACCTGACAGACAGTTTTGAGCTCTTCAGAGGAACCAGGCAGGGTTGCTGCCTGAGTCCAGCCCTTTTTGCTCTGTATATCGAGCCTTTGGCTCAGTATATACGGCAAAGTGCAGACTTAAAAGGGGTTTTAGTTTCTAAAATTGAACAACGAATAGGTCTCTTTGCGATGATATAATTATATACCTACAGGATCCTGACATGACCTTTCCTTGGTTGATTAAAGCATTAAAATATTTTGGCAAAAACTCAGGATATAAATTAAATATCGTAAAGACTCAAGTACTCTGTCTGAATTATTTCCCCAAAGAATCAATTCAAAACGAATATAAACTAAAATGGGACTCAAATAAGATCAAATATTTAGGTGTCTATCTAACTAGTGAAATAAGTACACTATACGAGGCAAATTATGTAAAGATTAGTAA
This sequence comes from Haplochromis burtoni, assembly GCF_018398535.1. Classification (NCBI taxonomy): domain Eukaryota; kingdom Metazoa; phylum Chordata; class Actinopteri; order Cichliformes; family Cichlidae; genus Haplochromis; species Haplochromis burtoni. The sequence goes on from NW_024584218.1 coordinate 1,991, forward strand.
TACAATCCAAAAAGATTTGATTAAATGGGCTCCGCTTGTCATGGACCTTAGCTCAAGAATAGAGGTAATAAAAATGAATGTGCTTCCTCGACTACTGTATCTATTCACTTCATTGCCAGTCCATATACCAGATGCACAATTTGGTAGATGGGATAAATTAGTTAGTAGATTTATTTGGAAAGGGACAAAGCCAAGAATAAGATTTAAAATACTCCAATTAAGAAAAGAAAAAGGAGGACTTGCCCTCCCGAATTTCAAGGAATATTTCTATGCAGCCCAGCTGAGATATATTGTTTACTGGTGTTCACCGGATTACACCTCAAAATGGAAGCATATCGAGATAAATTATTGCTCGAATATACAGAACACAAATCTCATTACTGAATTCACTATTAAACTCTGGTGGATTATAGTGAAGAAATATAGAATTATAGAAGACTGTAAATTGCTGATTTGGCCTGCATATTCTCGAAAATTCCAAAGTGGACAATGGGATAGTACATTTTTAAGATGGGTCAATAAAGGAATTACAGCAATGTGTACATTAATAGACGGGACAACATTCAAATCCTTCGAGAATCTACAGAGACAATTTGGACTGGATAAATCAGATTTATTTAGGTATTTTCAATTAAGACATTTTTACAATACAGAAATTAGGAAGAAGTTCTTGAGAGAAGGAAGCCATATAATAGAAATAATAACAGGTGCATATAAAAATCCTCCATCAAGAATTTTATCGAAATTATATAATGGCCTGCAAAATTTGAATAGGAATGAAACATTATATATCAAACAAAAGTGGGAATCGGAATTACATCTTGAGTTGTCAGAGGATGACTGGCGATCCGTATGTCTCACACAGCATAATTCCACTAGCTCTAGACGATGGAGAGAATATGGCTGGAAAAATGTGATTAGGTTCTTTATTACTCCTTATATCAAAAGCAAGCAGCTGAAAACACCCCAACAATGCTGGAGATTATGTGGAGACTGGGACGCCAATCATTCTCATGTGTTTTGGAAGTGTAAAAATATCAAACCTTACTGGGAAAGCATTGCAGTAACAATGAAGAAAGTGCTGGGGTATGACGTGCTGTGTGAGGCACGAGTAATGTATTTTGGAATATGGGAAAATGTAAGAAAGGAGGACCATTACTTGTTTAAAATTATGTTGTTGTCAAGCAAAAAGGTAATAACAAAAAACTGGCTGAAAAGTGACCCTTTAAAATTGGAAGAATGGACTGATGTAATCGAGGACATATATATAATGGAGAAAATGACCTACACTTTGAGACTGAAATCTGACAAACACCGAAAACAGTGGACAAAATGGATAGCCTATAAGACTCACCCAGCCCCATAAGGCAGGGACCTCTCCTCGTTTTGTTTTTTTTCCCTCTTCCACAGATTAGGTGTCCTTTATTCCTTTTAGTTTGTTTCTTTTGTTTCTTTCATATTTTTGTTTGCATGTACTATAAAATTGGAAAAAGTACAAAATAAAGGAAATAAAACAAAAAACAATAAAATCAGGGTCATACTGTGTCTTACACCAAGAGTAAAAGTGGGTTTTAAGACGTGTTTTAAAAGTGGACAGTGACGGGGCCTCTCTAATGTGCTGAGGCAGGTTGATACATTTACATTTTATTGATAGGCCACTAAAACCAGAGTTATGATGAAAAATATATTCGATGCTTTTTTCTGAATACTATTTTAGTTAGTGTGGGAATTTTCAGTTTAGTGTGGGAAGACGGTAAAATCATCATATTCAAAGGACAGCGCAAAACAAGAAAAAACAAAACAAAAAAACACCGTTCTATCCTATTGGTGGAAAAATGTACCACGTCGACCAATCAAAAAATGATATGGCAACATGTGGGGTTGGGTTGTTTAGGTAGAGTGGAAGGTTTTGGGAGTGATGACAGCGAGAGAGAGAGAGAGAGAGAGAGAGAGCCGACAGTACGTTTTAAGATGTGAGAGATTTGTGACGTTTAGTGTGTTAGTGGGACGTGTTGTGTAGTCTACGTGAACATGTTTGTGATTTTTACAGTAAGAAAATGTCACTTTGTCCTACTCTGAAGCTCCTTAGACTAAGTTGACCTGGATGACTGAGAACCCTCACAGACATATTTGTCCTACTCCGTTTTTTGTGTGATTTCAGATCAATTGTGTTAATGCAGAATGTCAATGAAAAACATCACTGTAAGGTGAGACACGTGAGATTGTGCTGAAAAGACTGAAAGAAAAAGGCGAGGCAAATAGTTTTTATAGGTGAAAATCTTACCTGGACCCCACAGGCTCAACACAATAAATCACGAAAAATGAAGTTTACAATTTTGTGTTCACAGTGCAGCATTCTGAGATTTTGTTTTAATGTAAGCATATGACACTTTATTATATAATTATTGCTTCTTTTTTTTTTTTTAAAGTGTGAAATATACACTTGTGTTTGTAAGTGAACCATCCTGTGTAGCTTCCTTGAAATTATACTTACTGGGCTACATACTTATTATACCAGCTATACAGAACATAAATCAAAGTTCACATATTTTATGTAACAAAAATGTTTAATTATTTGGACTAAAGTAAATAATTAAGTTATAGACTACATTTATATGAAACATGTGCTTACTTATCTCCCTGGTGGGCTGCTCCGTTATGTTCTCTGTCGACATAATCACTGCTTCAGTGATGTGGACATCAGGCTGTGGAGCGGACCAATCAGTGACACTGCTCTTCCTTAGCTTAGTTTCACTGTGTTGGCATGTGTTTGACATCACTGCTGAAAAATGAAGCCGTTGCCAATCAACCATCATTGCATTGGCAGTTAATCTGATGATACTTCTACATTCATTATTTCATTAATGATCACATCTCCAACAGCAGACTGAAATGCAGCCTGTTTTTGTTTTACAGATGGTTGTAGACAGTTGAACCTCCTTCCTCACCTCTTCTGTACAAACCAACATGTCAAACCTGGATTCATAACTCCAGACAACCCATACCTCACCCCTTCCATCGGTGTCCCTTCCTCAGCAGCCAGCCTTGCACCCTTGATGAGGCTTCAGTTTAATGTCAGGAGCCTTCTGCCTGTGAAGCTTCTCAGTCAACCAGGAGCTTGGAAAGAAAAGCGTCTGGACTTCTTTTGAAGTTTCCCCTCTCATCTGAGAAGTTTCTTCAGTTCCCTGCTGGACATCTTTCCGTTTCTTAAAGACGTGACTTTCAAATACTGATTTATCTGCTGACAGTTTTTAAACCTACCACTTCGTCTTTTATAATATGGCAAGTTTTCCGATCATCGCCTTGTTGGTGCAAAAACACTATTTCATACCACTCAAACCAGTATGGCATTTTTCACTGATTCAGCTAAAGTAATGGTACAGATGTGTTTTTGTGAATGCCTGTTAGTAACCTAAAGATACCATCTCAAACTGGTTCTTTGCTGAGTTGTTACGTGTAGACACAACAGTGGTCGATCTCAAGGTTGGTGGTTTTTATAGGTCGGTGTTACGCTGCTTAACATAAACAAGATCTTCTGAAAATGGACAGATACAAGGACTGAAGTGAAAATGCAGTAAGTGTCCAAAGAAAAAGATGGCACCCTCAGAAAGCCTGCAGAACTCAAGACCAATTTAAACAATTACAACAAAGTGTGAAACAGGACTGAGACTTGGCTCAAGACTTTTGCACAGCACTGTGAAACACGACAAGCCAGGCTGGGTTTCAGAGATGAGACCTACCAGCTGCACATGAAAAAGAAACACATGAAGAGTTCGATCCACGTGATCAGTTCTGAACACGATCTTACACATTGACTGAAACATTAAGCTAGTCTTTGTTTTTATTCTACAATACAAAAACATGACTGTATTGGTGTACCCTACCCATAACCACATACTCTCCGCCCACACCGTTACTACCATAGCTGAAAAACAAGTTTCACACACACAAACCCAGAATATGCAGACAACTACATATATATAAACTACAAATGAAACAAACCCGTTAGAAAACAATCCCAGGCTTTTTTCTTCTTTTTACAAAAGCCAACATATTCAGTTAGTTCAACAGATTCAACACTGGAAGGAATGCTTATATTCTCTTAATGGCATCATCAATTTCCGAGATTTGGTCCTTCAGTTGGTTCCACTGTTCGGGATTCAAGGAGATACCTAAAGAAAATGAAAACAGCGTTTAAAGCAAAAGACAGTAAAAACATCAATAAGCCAGTCGTAGCGTACTTCTTCAGATAAGCGTGTCCTTCATCTTTACCACTGACCCTAATCATGAAAACACCGCTGCTTCACTCTGGTAACTACCTTTTTTCCCCGGTTTCATCTCTCCATCTTGGTTCATCCAGTACTCTCTGATGTCGATGAGGACTTTACCCTTGAAGTCTCTGACACTGACATACCTCATCTTTCCAATCTGCAAGAAGTAAAGTGACTGTCATGTTTTCATCTTCCTGGGTTTGTTTATCCAAAATATCCTAAAATTATTTTTACTATTCAAAGTTAATTTTCCAAAGGTTTAGAAACATATACATAAGATGCTCATATTTGGGGCTTACATCTAAAAGAAGTCAATAATAAAGGGGGAATAAAAATAATAAAGACAATAATAATAATAAAATATATTTTTTCAACCTCAAAAATCCAAAGCTAGTACACGTGGCACCCACCTGGAACATGTTGTCATCACCGTTACTGCTGCCCTTGGACGAGCCCCCGGGCTTGGAGCTCTCTCCACTCTTTGCTTTCTTGGCTGGCTTCTCCGGGGCACTTGGCTTCTTTCTCTTTGCCTTCAAAACAAATACTTTGAGCAACTTATCACAACTTAGCAGCTCTATTACTGAAAGGCACATTTGATTTATGGTCCAGAAAAGGACAGGAAAACCAGTCATCCAATGTGATGATTTCACTGGGAAGGTTTCAAACGAGGTGATGCCGCACAGACTAAAGTGTCAGCACTCATGAACAGGTCCACCCAGGGCTGTGTGTTTGTTAGCTTATAGCACTGATGCTACAAAGGTTGTTAGTTTTATAGCACAGACCAAAACGCTGTAGCACGGGCATGAAATGTGGTGTTTGTTTTTTTTACCTGTTAAACCCTGAGAGTCATTTCTGGGGCTCCTGCTCCAAAATGAATCGAGTGTTTCTGTACAATTACAAACTCTGTGTAAACGATCTTGGTATTAAACATAAAGTAAACAGTTGTGAGAGTTCATCAGACATGAACATTACAGCAGGTGCTGCAGTGTCAAAGTCACTGAGGATGGAACAGAAAGATAAGATTTTTTTTATTTGCCTAAAAATGCCTAACAAAGACAATACACTGCAGAGAATCATGAACCAACATATGGACGTTATCTATGCTGCAGAGGTGAAACAGGTCAAAGTTAGAGGTTTTAGGTTTTTAAGTGATGACCAGACGTTCTACAATTTGGCACATCTTAGACTCTGTGAGAGTTGGAATTTCTTAGGTATTGAACACAGAAATGATTTAACTTTAATTACATGCCTAAAACAGTTTGTGCTTTCATTGTTTTTGAAGAGTTACCTGCACACATACATAATGTTTTTGCACAGTGAAATCAGTCTCTGCCACCTTAAATTCTCTGGAGCAGTAACTTTGCTTCCCATTTGTTTACATGCTCTTTTATTTGTTTGTTTTAGCCGTTTGGTGGTTGCAGAAATGTTTGTATGAGCTTTTAGCAGAGATCCCAGCGTTTCTGTGGAAACCACACGTGCACGTTTACGTAACAGACCTGGCGTTGCGGTCCATGAAACCGCTGGTAACGGGGGCGTTGGAGTTCAAGACATTTTCATTATCCGTCTTAAATATCTTGCTTCCCATGACATAACGATGGTCTGATCCACTCAGATTTGCTGCTTCTCCGCAGTACTGACTTGCTCCAATCTGCCTGCACATACATCCTGCCAGGGGACTGGCAGCAAACGCAAAGGAACTGCGGGAGTTGCCGTAGAATTGAAGGCTAATTACAAGCTACCATGTCTTAGCAGAAAAACAAAGCAGCTTCCAAAGGTGTTGCATGAGTGCTATGTACGTAAAACACTTTATTGCACAGACACCTGCTTTTCATCGCAGGTGTGACAGCCCTGGGTTTACCCATTCCTAGCTGAGGTTGTCACTTAAGCATCAAGATTTTTACCTTTTTGTCATAAAGGTCAAGAAGTTTACCAACCTAATCTTTTGTATTCATTTAACCACCTGTGCTTTGTGCCTTTGACGACAGTAAAAGTCACATACATTTACTAATGTATGTGACTGCTAATTTCAAAACATAAGACACAACAATCAGAGTTACAGTACAAACCTTTGTCTCCACTTCACTGTCGGAGTCACTTCCAGATGTGGAGGACAGCACTTCCTTTGATTTGGGCATTCTTCTGAAACACAGATTTAAAATATCCAGTATTAATATTTAACTTAAACACCCTGAGGCAACATGGAACGTGTTTTAAAGTGATCTTAAACTATAACAATAACTGAAAACATTTACACAGTGAGCACTAGTGGCTGTTCGATATAACGATATATATAGATGAGATATAAAAACATCTATCGTTTCATTTTACGCTATCTTTGTTTCGTGGTGTCGCAAAATAAACTGTTTACGGCAATATTTTTTCATCGTTTGATGGTCACTGTAGTTATTAATTTCTTAAAGTTCTCTCTTTCTCTTATATTTAATATAACCACACTACGGACGGACAAGCGCCTGTTTTTATGCGTTGTCGTTAGCAACAACGACGGTAACACCATCGCGTGTCCGCTTGTTTATGTTCCACATAAACCTTTCACAATAAAGCTCAAGATCCTGTTGAGACTTTTCAAAATAAACTGAATCACGTGAAAGAGCAGATTATTTACGGATGAGAAGTAAAAAAGAGCCGCCAGGTGCTAAAAAATAAACCTTAGACTCAAACGTTAGAACAGGCTTTTCCCCGCAGCACGCCGTGTAATAAATACTCACAAAGAAAACGGCGGCCGTTACAACTTATGTCTAAAAATGTATACGTTTCATGCATCGGTTAAAACACTCGACTCCAGCTACACGACGCCCAGCTGGAAACACTTCACGCAAGTCGAGCTGCCCGAGATTCACAGAATTTACAGAAAATGTTAAATTTTTGTGATTTATATCGTTATCGGGACAATAGATGTCTTGTATCAGGATATGAGATTTTGGTCATATATCGCACAGCCCTAGTGAGCACACTGAAAACGTTAAAACAAGCTCTGCCTCGCCTTTACAGCCAGTATGGAAATGAAGGACACATGTGACCCAGAATCAATGAAAACGTGCCAGGCTTCAATATACCTGGTCACGCACCACAGTAGTTTAGCCATAAGAGGAGGCTCTTTAGCACACTACAATGTTCTTTGGGAAACACAAAGTCTAACATCCTGTGGGAAAGGAAAACCAATCTAAAAATCCAATCTTCAATTTAAATTGTTCTTTGTAACAAACAAAGAACAGGATCTATGTTTTACATATTTTAAATACGTTTTTTCCCCTGCAGTTGCAATAAGTTGTTGTTTATACTGTGGGTGTGGAAGCTGCCACAGATGAACAGTCATTCCTAATATACTTCATGCGTAAAGTGCAAGCGTAGCATGTGTGCGGTCACAAAAATACAAATCATGCAGATTTCAGCTGAGAATGTTGTTTTCACCCTTTGATCACAACACAACGTGGAGAGCAGAAGACTTGCACTGCACAACTACATGTGAAACCTTTAAGCTGCCAGTGCCTGCTCCTTACTGTAGGGCTGAAGCTTACAAGGCTAACACAAGGCTGCCACCTCCCAGTCTGAACAAAAGCCTCTGCTGGTGTGTTCTCAAAAAGCATGAAGCCAAACGCCGATGTCTATGCGAGTGTTACAGGGACACACGCATGTGTACTGCTGTTGTCCAAATTTCAACCCGAGGCTAGTGTAAATGCTTTCTGTGGCCCTTGAATGCAACCGAAGCATGCACTGAAAACAGCAGCCAGTTTATATTTTAAAGACCGTAATAAGAACTAGAGGATGGTGCCCTCTCACTGTGACGAATATCTGGGTCCAGTTCTTATACTGCGGCTTCATTTGGCCTTCGCACGTAACCTGCAGAGTAACATGAAAGGTTACAGCGGCGCTTGTAGAGCCACAAACGGCATCGACGCACATTTTTGCATTTGCCTTCAGACACTCCGGAAAATCTAGATCAGAATCCAGCCTGCTTATGAAACTGGCCTACGGCCGAGCAGCCGTCTGCACCGGGCTCCTCGGACCCGCTAGCTAACAAGCTAAACGTTATCTGAAGCGCGTGGCCGCAGTTAGCAGAGCAGGCTCACGCGCTGTGTCGCATGCTTCAGCTGCGTCGTGCAGCAGCGTCTATATCGCACCAAACGGCTCCTCTGTACAAACAACAGTCGACAAACACGCGTTTTCAACATTTTCTATTCTAACGGCTCATGCTTACATTATCTGACGGAGCGCCTGGATCTCTTGACAGGAAGCGGAAAGCTAACCGATTTTTCCAACGCGAGAATGTTTTCGAGGGCGCGCATCTTCCTCTTCTTCACTCGGGGTCCTCACTGCAAACTCCTGTAGGGTGAGCGCACAGCGCCGCCTGCTGTACAAAATGCGCCCGTCGTGTATTTTAACCCACGAAAAGCACAAAAGCAGCACCTTCACAGGGACTTCAGTGCACATGCGACCTATTTCCAGTTTCAGCTTCTTGGTTTTGATAAAGAAACCGGACTTTAAACATGACCTTAAAACAAACTGTTCATCAGGATGTTTGGCTGACACAGACAACAGTTTGTTTTAAGATATATTGCTCCACTGATGATCCATTTCTTTTATTTGGCTGTTAGTTTAAATTGAACAAAGACTGTTTGGACCAGCACCCTTTCTGCCCCCCCTAAAGGTGACCATGAATGGAATTTTTAAAAAGGATACACAAAGTTTCTTGTCATTAAAAAACAAAACAACACAAATTTAATAAATAATCTGGAGAATTTAGGGGC
>NW_024584218.1:12642-14071 GCF_018398535.1 Haplochromis burtoni
TTTTTATTTTAACCAGACACATCATTGTTATTTATGACCTACAGTTTCTGTCTTTAATAAAGTTTGGAAAGACTACATGTTAACATCGACATGTGTGAAAAAGCGACCTAAGCGCAATGAAACTTGTGAATCACCTTGATCATCTCTCTCCGCCTCTCCTCTCCGGGAGATATCACAGACCACATCCCATAGCCGACCCCCAGCGCCCCGACCATGATCGCAGAGGTCAGCATGGTCCGCATGCCACTCATGCTGGAGAGCTGAAGGGCGCCTGTCACCGTATCTGTCTGATATCGCGATCAGATTGTCCGCTGAAGCTCACCTTCTACATTCGGCTTGGTGTGTTGGATAACGTCGAGGAGCAGCAGTGCAGGATGGGAAAGCTTCTTCTTCTTCTTTCATTTTAACGGCAGCCTGCATCCAGCAAAGTTGCACTACTGCCATCTCCCGGGCTTTACTGCGACATCGTCTCCTAAATCCTCTTGATGAATCCGGTATTTCTGAAAAACGAAACATCTTTCCCTTCATCATGACTTAACTGATCAGCCACACTTTCAAACATGTACGGCGCATTTCTGCCCTCACCATCTGCTTTGTTTGACATACTTCGTGCAGCTGGTAACACATGTTCAGTCGTTTCCATGGCATTACACCAATTACATAAACCAGTGAGATGTTTCTCCATCCCAAAGGGTCCCATTCAGAAAACAACCACCTGTTCTTGTTCTCTTTATCATCATCGCCTCCCTCCTGCTCATTCCTCTGTTTCTGCTTTAACTGTACTTTGTTCTCTCTACCAATGTCTCCCTTTTACTTCATTATCCCACGCCATTTTCTGTAGATTTACACATCTGCATATCAATATCTACTTCTTTAATAGTTTCCTTAGCCAACCTATCTGTTCTTTCATTACTCAAAATAACTACATGAGCAGGAGTCCACATTGTTACTATACTTCTGTTTTGTTCACATAATCTATGACAAGCAGAAAGAACTTCATACAGAATCTTCTGGTGATTACTTGTACTTTATTTTCAGTGCGTACCATTGGTGACAATGAATCAATACATACTATTCATTTTGAAATTCTACTATTTTCCACCCATTCTGAAGCCAGTAATATGGCACATAACAGAAAATAACGCTGGGCTTACTACACGTCCTTGAGGAGTTCCATTTTCTATTTTACGTGGCTCTGAAACACGTGATCCTATTTTAACTATTTCTTGACTCTAAATATCTTACTAACCTCTCATTCATCATCCATCAGTTTACACATATTGGAAGTCAAAGTAATGGGTCTATAATTTCCAGGATCACTATGGTCTTTCCAAGGTTTCTTTATTGGGATAATTATTGCTTCTTTTCATCTATGTGGGAGACACCCTACTTTCCATATCTTATTAAATAACATTAACAATTTATTTAA
>NW_024584218.1:15226-16481 GCF_018398535.1 Haplochromis burtoni
GTTAAATTAATAACCATAATTACCATCCCACCTATCCAAACCTCAGTTCCTACATACTCCAAATCCCCTTCCTTTTCAGTCAGTCTATATGGAATACCTTCCTTAATAAATTCAACCACATTTCCTGTATATAAATTATGTCAGCTTTTTCTGTCTGATCGTATATAAACTGTTTAAAATCCTGACCGTTTGACAAGAGACTCCTTGGTCCTACTGTAGGATTAACATGGTTATAAAAATTAACCACCCCATTATCCTACACCTGACTGGCTTAGTTCACCTCTTATATCCTCCCACCTAATATTCTTCATATCCAAACTATGACATGTTGCCTTCACAATAATCTGAATCCTCTCTGTCTTGGACTTCACATCTGATGGTGATTTATTACATTTATTACTCCTACAATAAATGTCACCATCTTCTTCTTCTCTTCCTCTATTGTTCTTCCAACCATGTCCATAACCTTTTTGATTACTTGTTTCTCTCCTATCATGGCTTTTCCGATCTGTCTCTGTTGCTCAACCATTTGACACGCCTCTGCACGGGTCACTTTCTGCAGTACCCTCGTTTGCTGCCTCATCACTTCACATCCCCAAAAAGTAACACTTTGTTCTCCTCCACAGCTACGACGTTTTGGTTTTACTCCCACTCCACACTCTCCATACTCATGCTCTCAAGCTCTCTTTGTGATTTATCTTGCTGACCTCACTTTCTTGTCCTAAAGTTCCTGGACTCATCTTGTCTCAGACCTTCGGCCTTACGCTCCTCTCTCAGATTCAGGAAACCAAACCACCATCTCCTGCCACCATACTCCATCAGGAACCTGTGGATTTCAGGCCAGCCTTTCCACACCGCTCAGTTACATAATATACTCACCAACTTCAGAGCTCCACTACTTCCCGTACTCCTCAGTGTGTCTGTTAACCACCCTGTTCAGTCTGCATCTCAGGCCCCATTTCCCCTCTCTAAACCTACACGTTACAAAGGCCACGTCAAGTTCTACATTTCATTGTTTTTTGTTCTTGAAAAGCTTTCAAGTCTAACCAATAAATATATTGTAAAACCACCTGCTGTCTCTGCTCTGGGTTTCTGCAGCTGAGTCCAGTTTTGGTACTGATCTCTCGGTCCCGTGACACGACTAACAAAACCTGAACTGGGAAGGAAACTAAAGAACATGAGCAAACCAGGAAAATGTTACAAAAATGTTACAACCAGGAACGAGGAGCTAGAGTGACGAAACATCCAGGAGCAG
>NW_024584218.1:17060-18664 GCF_018398535.1 Haplochromis burtoni
GCACAGTCCAGTAAACGGAGTCCTGAAGAGTGCAGTTCGGATGAAGGGTCTAGGGTGGTGCGAAGAAAGACGGTGACAGAGGAATTTAAAGTAATCTTGAAAGATCGGAAGATGAGGATGTGCGATTGAGCCCACTGGCAGTGTCCAGAGAGTTGAAAAAGAAGTTTGGAGAAGTCCAGATGGCCAAAATTCTCCGGGATGGCAACTTATTTTATAGTGGTTAAGACAGAAGAACAGAAAAATAAGGTGTTGGGCGCTGAAAGCATTTGAAAGAAGTCTGTAGCAGAGAGAAGGATATTGGGAGGAAATAAAGTGACACGAGGGGTGATTACAGGTATTCCGGTGGATGAGGACCTGGACAAACTTAAGCGGTGTATTAATGGTGGTGAGGTCAGTAACATAAAAAGACTGTTGAAAACAATTAATGGGGAGAGGGTTAGTAGCTTGTCAGTTTTATTGGAATTTCAGGAAGCTGTTCTGTCGGATAGGGTTAAAATAGAGTGCATGAGTTTTCCTGTTAGAGCATACGTGCCGTCACCCCTCCGGTGCTATAAATGCCAAAGATACGGTCACATTGCTGCAGTTTGTAAGGGGAGACAGAGGTGCCCCAAGTGTGGGGGTGAGCACAGATTTGAGGAATGTGGGGATAACGTACAGGAGAAATGCAGTAACTGTGGGGGGTAGCACAGTGTAAGTTATGGGGGGTGTGAGGTAAGGAAGAAGGCCATGGAGGTCGAGCAAGTTAAAGTAGCTCATAACATAAGTTATGCAGAGGCTGTCAGAAGAGTTCAGAAAGTGAAGGACATAACAGGAAGAGTCCAGTCATCGGAACAGGTGCCGCCGCATGGAGCTCACCCTGGACTGACAGTTGAGAAGATGATTTTGTTCATTGCCTATGTTATAAATTGCACCGATCAAGTCAAACACAAAACAGAGAAAATTAAGATAATAGTTAAAGGAGCGGAGAGGTTTTTTGGTATTAAAGGTATTTCTTGGGAACATATCAATAAAAGACTTGGAGGGGAGGGGAAAGCGGAAAGTTCAGGGGAAAGGATGACATGATTATTTTGCAGTGGTGCGCCAGAAGTTTGATAGCTAATGGTCAAGAGTTTAAGGGATTCATCAGAAACTGTATAAAGAAACCAGAAATAATCTGTGTACAGGAGTCATGGCTTAAACAGACTTTGGATTTTGTGATTAATGGTTATGATAGTGTCCGGAGGGATAGGAAGGAGGGTAATGGAGGAGGATGTGTAACGTTTGTGAAACAAGGGATCCAATATAGGGTTGTAGCTACAGGAAGGCAGTTAGAATTTGTCATTATTGAAATATGGGGAGGAACTGGCAGCATTAGAGTGGTTAATTTTTATAATCCAGCTAACAAACTATTAGCAATGGAGGAACTTGATGCATATTTAAGGGGGAGAGTAATCTGGTGTGGGGACTTTAATGCACACAGCACATTGTGGGGTAAGAGTAATGATCGGAATGGGGCGGTGATTGAGGAATTGATGGAGGTAAAGAATTATGTATGTTTGAATGATGGAGGTGGGACTAGGGTCAGTCTTAGGACGGGGGTCGAATCAACAATTGATCTTACACTA
>NW_024584218.1:19960-20986 GCF_018398535.1 Haplochromis burtoni
TACTCTTTAGAAACTAGAGGCTTTATCTCTAAACATCAAAGTGGGTTTAGGAGAGGGAGGACTACCATGGATCCAGTGTTGTGTTTGGAACATGAAGTTAGAAAAGCCCAAATAAACAAAGAAAGTGTAGTTGCTGTGTTTTTTGATATTGAAAAGGCCTATGATATGATGTGGAGGTATTAGGGGGAGGATGTACAGGTGGATAATGGATTTTTTTTTAAAGGGAAGACATATTCAAGTGAGGATTGGGAAGGTTTATTCTGAAAGGTTTTTGGTAGAAAACGGTACACCTCAAGGGAGCATAGTGAGCCCTTTGTTATTTTCTTTAATGATGAATGATGTGTTTGATGGCATAGATGGTGGAATGGGGTGTTTGCTTTTTGCTGATGATGGGGCAATGTGGAAGAGAGGGAAAAATGTTGACTTTATTGTGAAGAAACTGCAGGGAGCAATTGGGAAAGTTGAAGAGTGGTCGTATAAGTGGGGTTTTAAATTATCAGTGGATAAGACCAAAACAATGTTCTTTACAAGGAAAAGGGTTAGTGAGGAAGTTAAGCTAAAGTTGTATGGTTTACAGTTAGAAAGAGTTAGGCAATTTAAGTTTCTGGGAATGTGGTTGGATGAAAGGCTGACATGGGGGGTTCATATTCAGAAAATGGTGGATAAATGCAAAAAAGTATTGAATGTATTGAGGTGTTTGGTTGGGAGGGAGTGGGGAGCAGACAGGAAGTCCTTGAGAGCCATATATGTGGGGTTGGTCAGATCTGTGTTAGACTATGGGTGTGTAGCATACTGTTCAGCTGCAGACACGACTCTGGTTAAGTTAGACATTATTCAACATCAGGCGCTAAGACTCTGTACTGGTGCTTTTAAAACAACTCCTACTGCAGCTTTGCAGATAGGGGAGAAGCCTCTAGGACTGAGAAGAACACAACTTGTACTTAATTATTGGCCAAATCTTCAAGACCATGGACAGGATCACCCAACACAAGCAGTTCTCAACCCTTGCTGGGAGAAAGAAAGGCG
>NW_024584219.1:0-20860 GCF_018398535.1 Haplochromis burtoni
CGGACCATGACAATTAGACTGATATATATATATCAACAAGACAGTGTACATCACTGTCACAACAGTGTTTGTTTTCATTCAAAGGATTTATGGTTTTTCCTATAATGGTGGGCTGGTCTCTAGTCAAAATGCCCAGGCCGATTTTTTTGTCCCAGTCCAGCCCTGTATGCATGTCATCTGCAGTCTGGAGTTACCTACATCTTCCTACTCGGAAGGTAGAATTTCCGAATTCCGAGTACAATTGAAAGCACCACAACTGCAGTTTCCGTATTGGACCTAAAAAGCGCATATGACGCTGTGACGTAGACTAAAATCATAGCGGCAGTCGACGATGGTCCAGGTGTGTGATTTCTCTCATGGAAATATGCACATAATTTTTTCCTTTCTGTTGCTAGGTGGTACAGTGCACTTGTGACAGGATAGTGCTAACATGTAAGCAAGCTAGAAGACTGGCATCCTTGCTGGGTATCCGGTTAGGGAAGCAACACATTAATAAGAGAATTCTGAGTAAAACCAATGTTACTTTCCCTAGTAACTAGCTACTTTGAAAGTAACGAGTACCTTGAAGTAACTGAGTTACTTTTGATAGAAGTAACTAGTAATGTAACTAAGTTACTAATTTAAAGTAACTTACCCAATGCTGTTTATTACTATTACTGAAGGCTACTTGCCACACCAATACCAACTAGATTTTTAAATCTTAGTATAAAATGAGTAACAGTAGGGTGGACATTAGGTAAAGCTGCACTTTTTGCAGCGATCTCGTATAGAAAACTATTCCGTGCGTATAAAACGGGCTCGTAGCCGAAAACTAGCTCTACTTTGTTGTCTGGGTCAACTTTGCTAGCGAGAGACAGAGAGAGCAGTTGAAAGGCTGCTTCAACAAAACGTATTTTTTTTTGGAGGAAAAAATGAACACAATGTCCAGTCGAGTCTTAATAGCTTATTTACAACTGGGCTCGTCGGGCACTCTTTGCCTGCAGTGGTAATTATTATATTTACATGCTTCCATCTCCCATTTATGGTTGGTGACAACTCGTACTTTTTGACTCTCCTTTTTCCCCCTCCCTCACGCTCACAGGCACATACTGTAACGGGTATGGCAGTCCATTCTCCCTGCAGCACGTAATCGTAATACACTGCCCATGAGGCTACATTCTTTAGCTACATTCTATACTCTGCCTATTGCCTTCATATTAAAAAACTTTTCAAACAATGATTTAAAAAAAAAAATATTCGCTTTATTATGCGGGTCGCAAGTAGGGGTGACATGGCCTGAGACTGCGATTGACACACAGGCATTAGAGCCTCTTAATGCGTGTTTTATTTGGGTTTCTAGTGGCGTGGAATTACCAAAAATAGAGAGGGCATAGCCCAACATATGAAACAGAAAAAGACTGCAGTGTAATCCATTTATTTCAACAAAGTAATTGTATTCTGAATATCATCTTTTTAAACGGTAACTGTAACGGAATACAATTACTCATATTTTGTATTTTAAATACATAACGCTGGTATGTATTCCGTTACTCTCCAACACTGTGTAAATGCAGAAAAAAAACATGCATGGCTAGTATTGAGGCATAAATAATTCATATTTCACTACAACATCGCATGGATTTTCTGAAAAATATAAAATAATTAAGGATTTCAAATTTTGTGAGCAGAGGTCTGTACTGCAAAGCAAATTCAACAGACCCAGGGCATTCTGTAGTTATCTGGTTTTACTTAATTACCCTAGAGTGTCCCCTCTACATTCACAGGAAAGGTAAGGTGATTGTAGCTTCTGACTAACAAGAAACATAAGTGTGCTGGAAGCAGAGTGACCAAACACTGGAGATAGCTACATATGATGAACAGTTATAATGTGGGAATGCTGGACTGCATCTGCCGGAGATGCAATAAGGAGAGATTGTGGTGGTTTTTAGCACCAGACAAAGGAGAATAATAATATATCAGAGGAAATGAAAAAAATATTATTCTTTTCTGTGTTTTGTAATGAAAAGTGTGTGACTCTAGGAAAACAGCTTAACAAACTTGAATTTAAAGCAGTGGTTCAACTTAAGAAATTAATGATTTGTTCAAGCAGTGTTATCCTCTCTCCTGTTGCACTTTGCTGTGATTGGGTGATCTAATGATGACTCATAAGAAACAATAAAATGACACAAGCACCAGATATATTAAAACACTTCACTGTGGTGTCATACACTATGCTAGAGGACCACTGGTTTAAGCACAAAGTTTTTATGAGTTTACTGTGGATAATGCATTCAACTCTTGTTGGTTATTTTCTTTGGGTGTTTTTTAATGTCTTCTTTAATACGATTTGTATTGTCTTCGTTGATGTTAACACTTCTAAGTCACTAAGTGTGGAGGGAGGTGTTGTGGAAAAAGAAGAAGCTACGATGACAGAGCCAATGCATGGTTTAAAGATCAGAGGAACGAGAAGTGTTGATTCTAGTTTATCTCAGTGTGTAAAACTGGGAGGCAGTGAGCTCCCAGCCTTGCACTCTGATGGGGATGTTGTGATTGGAGGGTTTTTCCCTCTGCATTATGTTGTCACTGAGCCACAGCACAGCTACAACAGTAAACCTCAAATTACATCATGCAGCAGGTGAGTGTAGTATAGTGTTTTTTTTTCTTCTTTCTTGTAACACAAAGTCAAAAAAAGCATAAGCTTTGACCATATTGCCATGTTTCTATAAGACTGTTTAAATGATATTATTTTATTAAATGAATAAATACGTTATGGAGTTTTTCTTATCTACAGCTTTTATCAAAGAGCCTTTCGCTGGATGATGACTATGGTGTTTGCAGTGGAAGAAATTAACCATAATTCAAGTCTGTTACCAGGTGTTAAACTAGGCTACCATATCATGGACTGCTGTGACCATATCCCCACCGGCCTGCAGGCTCTTTTTTCGTTATTCAGACACTCTAAAACTGTCGACAGTAAAGTTGAAAAATCAGAAGATACTGAATACAATGGTATCAACGGGGAAGGGTTAAAGACTGTAAAACTAACTACAAAAGAAATAATGACCTCATTGAAAAATAGAAATGAAATTTCAAATAGTGTTAAAAACACTGGATATTACCTAAATGAAAATACAAGAGAAGAAATAAAGACGAAAGAGTCTTCCACATGTCTGTATTATTCTCCGGTGCCTGCTGTGATTGGTCTTGCATCCTCTTCCCCTACAAGAGCTGTCGCTCACACACTTGGCCCTTTCAACATACCACTGGTAATATACTGTACAACTTTATTTAATAGTGTTGTGTATTTGATTTGTGTTTTAGCTCAATAATACAGAAAGAAATCACTTTCTCTCTAGGTGAGTTATTTTTCCACCTGTACCTGTCTTACTGATAAGCATTTGTACCCATCATTCTTGAGAACTGTGCCAAGTGATCTCTTTCAAGTTAGAGGTCTCGTAAAGCTTGTCACATTTTTAGGCTGGTTCTGGGTGGGCACAATAGGAACTACGGTGAGATAAAAACTTTTTTAAATGCTACAATGAGACATTTTTAGACAGCAACATGGTTTATAAATGCTTTCTGTATATACATTTCAGGATGACTACAGCCTTTATGGCATCCAAGCATTCTCTAATCAGTTTGGAAGGCAAGGTGGATGTGTGGCATTTCATCTCACCATCCCAACATCGCCCACAATGGCTGAAATACAAGAAATGACAGATACGCTGGAGAGTTCAACTGCTCGGGTTGTGGTGGTGTTTGCTACAGAAGGGCAGCTACTAAATCTGTTCTTAGAAGTAAGTAGTGATATATAGTGTTATTATGCTCATAATTGTTTTCATGAAAATTGCTGCATTATTTTATCTATGATTTTCCAGCTAGCTCAAAGGAATGTGACAGGGATACAATGGATAGCCAGTGAAGCCTGGGTGACCTCGAGCCGACTGGCCTCACCCCAGTTTCTCTACATTCTACAGGGAACACTGGGCTTCACTTTCCCTGGAGTCAGCATCCCAGGCTTGAAAGAGTTTCTTTTGAATGTCCGACCCTCTCGCAAACCAGGAATGGAATTTTTCAATATGTTCTGGGAAGAACATTTTGGTTGTAAGCTAGAGTTTGAAAGCCAAAGAGCCAAAGACTATGAAGCAGATGATTTTAATGATAATGATAGTTTTCGTTACAACCCAGGTTTCCAAAACAATTCTCTTTATATGGTCGGATTTAATGTGGGACAAAAAAGTTTATTTAACATGTCAGCTTATAAAGATGGTGAATATGCTTTTGAAAAGCCTGTATGCACAGGGTCAGAGGATTTGAGAAACACTGACAGCAGTTATAGTGATGTATCTCAGGTTCGAATATCCTACAATGTGTATAAAGCTGTGTATGCCGTTGCCCATGCTCTGCACACTTTTTTGAACTGCGATTCAGCAGGACCTAGCGGGGGATTGTGTGAGAAACACAGCTCATTTTCAAATGGTCAGGTAATTGAAAATATTATAAGATATTTAAAATCAACATTTATGTAATTCAACATTCATGGGATTCATGTGTAGTTTTTTGACATTCTTTGTTTTGTTTTTCTAATTTTCTTTTCCTGTAGTTTCTTCATCATCTGAAAATGGTAAATTTCCACAACCAGTTTGATGAGAAAGTGTATTTTGACACCAATGGAGAGCCAGTCCCTCTTTATGACATTATTAACTGGCAGAAGGACAGCAAGGATGAAATCAGGTGAGCTATATATACATAAAGGTGGAAATGAACTGCATGTTGAAGTAATTGTGAACAATAAACTGTAGTAACATTTAACATTAACCTAATTGCTTTTTCAAATATTTTATGCTACTTTATGCTAGATTTATCAAAGTTGGAACCTATGATGGTTCAGCACCGCAGAGAGAGCAGTTGCAGATAATAAAGAACAGTATTGTATGGACAAAAGGACAGTTACAGGTAGGTCATAGTTATCTTGCACGTATTTGATATGACACCTAAAATAAAGATGTTTTAAACTAAAGTAAATTTGATACACTATCTCAGATTCTCAGATACAACATATTTATGCCCATTATTTTACTTTTCTCTGTTCCTTGTTCAGGTTCCTGTATCTCAGTGTAGTGCTCCATGTCCTCCCGGCAACAGGCAGGCCACACGCCAAGGAGAGCCCAAATGCTGCTTTGACTGTTTGCCCTGTGCAGATGGAGAGATCAGTAACAAGACTGGTAGTCTATATATGTTTATTATGTTTTTTTTTTTAAATCAATTATTATGTAGTGTAATAAAGAAGGTCATTGAATTTAAAGTTGCACAGTTTAAACCAGAACCATCAAAACATGCTGATATGCAATTAGAAGTTACTGAATGTTTATACACATATATCTATGTTTTGTGTTACGAAAGGTTCTACTGAGTGCACAAAATGTCCTGAGTACTTCTGGTCAGACAAAGACAAGGTGAAATGTGTTGCAGGGGAAGAAGAATTCCTCTCTTTCTACGACACCATGGGTATCATCCTGGTAGCACTCACCCTGCTTGGATTCATCCTGACATCCATCATCACAATTATTTTTCACAGTTTCCGCAACACACCCATTGTCAAGGCCAACAACTCAGAAATAAGTTTCTTGCTTCTCCTGTCACTCAAGCTCTGTTTCCTGTGTTCTCTGGTGTTCATTGGTCAGCCATCTTGGTGGACATGCAGGCTCCGCCAAGCAGCATTTGGGATCAGCTTTGTTCTGTGTCTCTCTTGCTTACTTGTTAAGACCATTGTGGTCCTCCTGGCTTTCCGGACTAGTATATCTGGTTCCAGGGGTTGGAAGCTGTTTGGAACATCTCAGCAGAGGATTCTGATCATCTGTACGACAGCTCCTCAGGTAGGACGAACAGTCACTGTCATTTAAAGATCAGTTTGTGTGTTTCTGGTATTCTTCTATCATCCTATCCTCCCCTCAGATTTGTCTCTGTTCTGGCTGGGTGTTGGGAGCACCTCCCTTTCCATTCAGGAACCCAAACTACCAAGCTTTAACTGGAAAAGTGAGTAATATTTTCTGTATTTACCTGATATATCATATCAACCATCAAAAAATGTCCCTATCTTTATCTTCATATCTATATCAATATCTATATATCTACATCTATATCTGTCATGTACTGTGTCCAGGCAGGCAGGAAAAGACCCAAATGCAGACTCAAAGAGACAATAACTTGAACTTAAACACAGCTTTATTGCTGGACCCAAGCAAAACAACACAGCTGTCACTAATTAACAGACGGGACCAGGGAGGCGCAAAACCAGAAACATTAACATAGGATAAAGACTGTGAAAGTAAAACAGGAAATGATGAGAAAACACACACCGATGAGACCAAGAATAAGAGAAGAACACATAACAGAGAGAACTATAATTACAATACAAAGAGAAATACATAATCCAGAAAGTATAACCTAACTCAAAAACATAAACACTGGATCACCAGACCCAGGACCGTGACAATATTTATCTATATATATATGTATCTCCCGATAGATAGATAGATAGATAGATAGATAGATAGATAGATAGATAGATAGATTATCCAGCGTTTAGGTTTTTGAGTTATTGATCTATATATGTATCTGTCTATATATATTTATTTTTATTTATATATTATAATAGTATCATATTATCTATATATATAGTGGTAAGAGACAAATAAAAAATATTCATAAAAATATCCCTGTTTTATACTTGTTTAACATCTTTAGATTGTTGTGGAGTGTAAAGAGCCATGGCCTCCTGGGTTCTATCTGCTCCTTGGTTACATTGGCCTACTGGCCTTTGTCTGTCTTCTCCTGGCATTCTTTGGACGAAAGCTACCGGACACATTCAACGAAGCAAAGTTCATCTCCTTCAGCATGCTAATTTTCTGGGCTGTATGGATTTCTTTCATCCCAGCTTATGTCAGTTCTCCTGCAAAATTTTCTGTGGCAGTGGAAATATTTGCTATCTTAGCATCCAGTTTTGGATTGTTACTATGTATATTTGTTCCCAAATGTTACATTATTTTACTGCACCCTGAGAGGAATATTAAGAAAGGGATGATTGGAAAATATCAAAGATGAACATTTATATTTTCAGTGTTTTTCAGGGTAACTAATAAAATGCTCACATTTGAATTTGAAGCTAAATAAAATACCCTATGAGAGATGTCTTTGTGAGATGTCTTTGTGATTCTGGATAGTGTTTTAAAATACGTTCAGCTGGAAGCTGGTTCCATAGAAGAGGGGCCTGAAAACTGAAGGCTCTGCATCCCATTCTACTTTTAAACACTCTAGGAACGACAAGTAAGCCTGCAGTGGAAGAGCGAAGTACTCTAATGGGATGGTAGGGTACTATAAGGTCATCAAGATAAGGGCCTGATTATTCAAGACCTTGTATGTGAAGAGCAGGATTGTGAATTCAATTCTGAATTTAACAGGGAGCCAATGAAGGGAAGCCAATACAGGAGAAATATGCTCTCTCTTTCTAGTCCTTGTCAGTACTCTTGCTGCAGCATTTTGGATTAACTGAAGGCTTTTCAGGGAGTTTTAGGACAACCTGATAATAATGAATTACATTAGTCCAGTCTAGACGTAATGAATGCATGAACTAGTTTTTCAGACAGGATATTTCAAATTTTAGAGATATTGAGTAAATGGAAGAAAGCAGTCCTACATATTTGTTTAATATTTGCATTGAGGGACATATGCTGGTCAAAAATGACTCCAAGGTTCCTCATAGTGTTATTGGATGCCAAGGTTATGCCATCCAGAGTAATAATCTGGTTAGATGCAATATTTCTAGGTTTTCATGGCCGAGTGCAGTAACCTCAGACTGATCTGAATTTAGAAGTAGAAAGGTCATCCACGTCTATATGTCTTTAAGACATTCCTGCAGTTTAACTAATTGGTGTGTGTTATCTGACTTCATGGATAGATAAAGTTGAGTGTCATCAGCATAGCAGTAAAAATGTAAGCTATGGTTTCTGATGATACTGCCTAAGGGAAACGTGTAATGTAAACGGAATCAGAACCATGTGGAACTCCATAATTGACCCTACTGTGTGAAGAGGACTCTCCATTTGCATGAACAAATTGGAGTCTTATTAGATAGATATGATACAAACCACTGCAGCACAGTACCTGTAATACTTACAGCATATTTCAATCGCTATAATAAGATATTATGGTTAACAGTATTGAACACTGCACTGAGGTCAAGCAGGGTAAGCACAGAGATGAGTCCACTGTCAGAGGCCATAAGACGATGATTTGTAACCTTCACTAAAGATGTTTCTGTACTGTGATGAGCTCTGAAACCTGACTGAAACTCTTCAAATTAGTCATTCCTCTGCAGATGATCTGTTAGCTGTTTGACAACCACTCTTTCAAGAATTGATATAAAAACAAGGTTGTAAATTGGTCCATAATAGCTAAGTCTGATGGGCAAAGAGATGGCTTTTTGATCATCGGCTTAAATGCTGCAAGCTTGAAGGCCTGTGGTACATAGCCGATTATTAGAGATAGGTTGATCATATTTAAGACTCAAGCATTGATTAATGTCAGGACTTCTTTGAGCAGTCTTGTAGCAATGGGGTCAAAAAGACACATTGATGGTTTGGAGGAAGTAATTACTAAAATTGACTCAAAGATCAATTGGAGAAAAAGACTAAATGAATATCAACGGTACTGAAAGTAGCTGTAGATAATGTTACTTCTCTGAGATGATTATGAGTCATTTTTTCTGTAATGGTTAAAATTTTATTTGTGAAGAAATTCACAAAGTCATTACAGCGCTCTGACTTTTTGTCAGCCTGGCTGCAGTGCTGAAGAGAAACCTAGGGGTGTTCTTATTTTCTTCAATCAGTGATGAATAGTAAGATGTTCTAGATTTGTTCTAGATTTGTTCTAGAACGTCTGGTGTCCTGGTGCAGCCACAACAACCTGGTGCTGAATGCCCAGAAGACAGTGGAGATTATTGTGGACTTCAGGAAGCACACAGCCCCACTCCCCCCCATCATCCTGACTGACACCCCCATCACCTCTGTGGACTCATTCCGCTTCCTGGGTATCACCATCACCCAGGACCTGAAGTGGGAGCCCACCATCACCTCCGTCATCAAGAAAGCCCAGCAGAGGATGTACTTCCTGAGGCAGCTGAAGAAATTCAACCTGCCAACACGGACGATGATGCAGTTCTACACTGCAATCATCGAGTCCATCCTCACCTCCTCCATCACCGTGTGGTACGCTGGAGCCACTATCAGGGACAAACAGAGACTGCAGCGTGTTGTGCGCTCTGCTGAGAAGGTGATTGGCTGCAGACTCCCATCTCTGCAGGACCTGTACACCTCCAGGACATTGCGGCGTGCAGCTCGGATCTCAGCTGACCCTTCTCACCCTGGACACAGTCTGTTTGACCTGCTCCCCTCAGGCAGGAGGCTCCGGTCCATTCGCACCAGAACCTCTCGCCATAAGAACAGTTTCTTCCCCTCTGCTGTTGGACACATGAACAATAACCATATGACTGTTCCCACCACTAACACATGACCCTACGCTGTGTCACTGCATCATTCCATGTTTGGCACTGATCACCACCTGCACTCATGTATATATCTTTCTACGTAGCACTCTTAATTCTTATTCTCATGTATATATCTCATGTATAGCTCATGCACATATCTTTCTACGTAGCACTTTTAATTCTTATCCCTACTTTTATTTTTTCATGTCTATTTAAGTGCTATTTATGACACTATTTAAGTGCTATTTATGACACTATGTTTGCACTGAAGCACCACAGCAATTTCCTAATGTTGTAAACCTGCTCAACATTTGGCAATAAACCCCTTTCTGTTTCTGATTCTGATTCTGATTTCTGGAAGACTTTCTTATAAAGCAGCAAACTTATGAGTTATCTGATGTAAGGTGCACCTTTGAGAGTTATACAAGGGAGTCAAGTGCTTCTGATTAGAGGCTCTCTTTTCATAGGAATTACAGTATCTAGAGTCATACGTAGTGAGCAGGTAAAATTATTAACAAGATAATCGACCTCTCTTGGAGCAGAGTTCAGGTAGCTGCCTGGCTCTGTGTTAATAAAGGACATTGAAGATGATAACAGTCGGTGAATTACATTCTTAAACTCAGTTACAGCACTTTTAGGAAGACAGCTACTGTGATTAATTCCATTCCTCATTCCTGTGTAATTAGTTTTTGTAAATTTAAATGTTATTAGGAAATGATTAGACAGGAGAGGGTTTTCAGGAAATACTGTTAAATGTTCAGTTTCTATGCCATATTTTAAAACAAGATCTAAAGCGCAATGAAAGTGATGAGTGGGTTCTTTTACATTTGAGAGAAGCCAATTGATTCTAATAACAGATTAAATTCCGTGTTGAGGCTGTCATTTTTAGCATCTACATGGATGCTAAAATCAGCCACAATAATTATCTTATCTGAGGTGACCACTAAATCAGATCAACTCTGAGAAATCAGACAGAAACTCTGTGTAAGGCCTGTGTGGATGATAGATGATAACAAAAAAGACTGTTTTTTGAGTTTTCCAGCTAGGTTGGACAAAGGTAAGCATCAGGCTTTCAAATTAATTAAAACTCTGTCATGGTCTTTGGTTGATTGAGCTGGTGTGGGAAAATGCTGCCACACTGCGCCCTCGGCATGCACATAATCATCCTGCTGTAACCAGGTTTCTGTAAGGCAGAGAAAATTGATTTGTTGGTCAACTATTAACTCGTGTACTAACAGAGACTTGGAAGAGAGACCTAATCTTCTGAGGTCCAGACCAACCGCGCTCTAGTTATCCCACCTCTCTGGTCCTGACATCACTGAAATATGGAAGACCCTAGATTAGGAGATGTCCCACAGCTGCCCTGCCTGCCGGGCACAGCCCCTTGAGCTCGCTGCACCACCCCTCCCCAGCAGCGGAGCCAGAAACCACACCTCTGCCTTGCACGGCAAGCCAGGTGGGCTCCCTTCTTTACACTATTTAACTTTACTGTTTCCTAAAGGCCCTGGTCCAGGAACACAAAACCAGATACTCTGTTTCTGAGTTGCTTTTTGTTGAGCAGACTGTGCTTATACATTCTAATTTGAGTTTTACAGGTTGTATAGAAAGAGCAGGTGAAGGTGGTGGCTGAATAGGTAGTTGAGTTAATGACTTGGCAGGTAACTGAGTTAATGACTGAGCGGGAAATTGAACTGCATACTGAGCAAATGACGGCGCTCATGACTAAACAGATAACAAAATGGATGACTGAGCTGCAGGCTGCGATAATGGCTGAGCAGCATACTGAGCTAACGACAGAGCTACAGGTTGCGCTACAGCCTGAGTGAGTGACTGAGTAGAAGCCTGAGCGGCTGCCTAAACTGAAGCCTGAGCAGCTTACGGTAGTGATGGTTGTAGCAGAAGTGGAGCAGGTGAAAAACAGTCCTTTAAATCCTCAGAAGTTCATTGAGTAACCTCCATTCCCTGGAACTGTCCCAGTTTCCTCTCCTGTTCCCGAGTCTGACAGTGTGGTGTAGTGTGAATGGAGTGAGAGCGTGACCGACTGAACAGGAGCATGGAATGAACATTGGATCAGAGTGTGGAGTGTGTTGGATTGGTTTGTGTGAACGAGCCTGTTGCCCTTGTTCCCTGGGTCCCTGGAACCCTCGCACTTTGTATATAGCTTCACCTGCTGTTTTTGTGTAAATAAACTGTTGACTTTTATTCTTAGAGCTGGTCTGTGCTTGAGTCCGTTCTGTCCCATGACAGAATGATCCAGCCAGCATGACCAGGATCCGGTCCATCAGGCTCTCGCAGCACAGGAAGTGCTGCTGTCCCGCCACGAGCAAATGTTCACACATCTGCATGGTGAAATTGCCATTCCCCCTTAGGCAGTCACGCAGGAGACGCCGCTGGTAAGCACATTACCACCTTATTTCCCTCCTCCACAGGAAGATTCTGCTTCAGCCAAGGGGCCCGTTCTTCCTCTCACTCCACCTTCATCCATGGAAAGTTACTTACCCACACCGTAGCTGTTCTCCTGTTGGACAAATGTGCAGGATTCCTCACCCAATGTTCACTTATCTTACGCCTGCAGAAGTGCTCCTGTGAGAATTATGGCAGATTACTCTATAGACTTTTGGATTCTGGCTGAAAATACTGGTTGGTGTCAAGAAGCCCTCAGCCTTATTGAAAAATGTAAACGACGAGTTAAAGGATGAATTAACCATGTGTGAGTTGCCCTCTTCCCTAGGTGCCATGATGTCTTTCTGTATTCAGGTGGATGACAGGCTACGAACCCTCAGTTCATTATGGGCCGAGCTGCAGTGGGAGCACTGCCAAGCCAAGACATTTCTGGTAGCGTGAAGGAAGTGATGAAGGTGAGAAACCTATGAGAGCATGCATAGACTATCACGGATTAAACATCATAACAGTAATAAAACAAGTATCCATTACCTCTGCTCTCCTCTGCTTTCAAGCTCTTCCAGGGAGCCACTATTTTCAGCAAGCTTGACCTGTTGAACGCCTATCACTTGGTAAGGATCCGTGAAGATGATGAGTGAAAGACGGCGTTCAATACGTACCTTGGACACTTTGAGTACCTGGTGATACCATTCGGCCTAACCATGTTCCAGGCCCTGGTGAACGATGTGCTAAGGGATTACATTCATATTCTCCTACCTTGATGGTATCTTAATCTTCTCTAAGTCAGTTTCAGAGTATGAGAACCATGTCAGACAGGTCCTTGAGTATCTCCTGGAAAACAGACTCTTTGTGATAGGTGAAAAGTGCCAGTGTCATGTCAATACAGTCTCATTACTTTGCATACTACCTTGAAGCGACTGTTGTTGTGATTTGGTGCTATATAAATAAAATTGAATTGAACTGAATTGAACAGAGTAAAACCTCTCCTGAGGCCCAATCAACCTTCCTTTGCCTTAAGGAGCAGTTTGTCGCTGCACCTGTCCCAACCAGACCTCAGCCTGCAATTCGTGGTGGAGGTGGATGCCTCTGACTCTGTGGTGGGGGCTGTACTCTTGCAACAAAGGGATGGTAAGCTTCATCTATGTGCTTTTTTACTCTCGCCGTCTAACCCCACCAGAGAGAAACTACGATGTCGGGGAGCAGGAATCAAGCTGGCATTGGAGGAGTGCAGGCACTGGTTGGAGGGCACAGCTCAACCATTCATTGTTTGGACTTATCACAAGAACCTGGCATACCTGCAGTCAGCAAATCATTTAAATGCTCGTCAAGCCAGGTGGGCTCTGTTTTTTACTCGTTTCCATTTTTCCATCACCTGGGTCTCGTAATGTCAAACAGGATGCCTTGTCACGCCAGTTCGCAGTCACCGAAGGCAATGTTGATCCAGACCAGTTCTGCCAGCTTCTTTCGCTATTGGGTCACTTGGGAGATTGAGTCCACCAGGCCCAGCGGACCAACCCAGATCCTGGGAATGGACACCCAGGTCGGCTCTTTGTGCCTGCTTCCATTTGCGCTCATGTACTGCATTGGGGACACACGGCCTGATTTACCTGTCATTCTGGGGTGCACCGCACCATTGCCTTCCTGCAGCAGTACTTCTGGTGGCCAAAGCTGTCTTGAAACGTACGTGAATATGTCCTGGTCTGCTCTGTTTGCGTCCAGAACAAGTTCTCCAGCTGACCGCTGGGTTGTTGCAGCCTCTGTCCATGCCGTCCCAACCCTGGTCACACATAGCCCAGGACTTTGTCACCGGATTATCCACCTCTGGAGGTAACAACCACATACTCACCATTGTCATTTGGTTCTCCAAGACAGCTTACTTCGTGGCCCTCCCTAAACCTCTGACTTCCCTAAACTGGCCCTGGAAACCAGGCAATTGCTCACAACTCGCGTGGGATCCGGGATGACATCGTATCAGACCATGCACCACAGTGTGTCTAGCCTTCAGACAGGATCTGAAGAGAAGTTCCTCGCTGGGCGCTAAGGTCATGGGGTGTTCTAAAATGTTTGACTGGTAGTGTGCGTTTACCTAAATCTTATATCATTGAATATTGCCTGTGAATAAACCTTGTGAATCTAGACAAGAGTTCCATTTCTGAGTGCCCAGTTCGAAGATAAGGCATTAGCCAAGTTGGTAAAATACTTTGGCTGTCACAGTACTGGGTCTGTGACCCAGTATTTGTGTGTGGCAGAGGTGTGGTCCCGGGCCCAGCTGCAGGAGAGCCGTGGTGCAGTGAACTGGTCCAGCACTCTTCGTGTCCTCTGGAGGCTCTGGAGAGCTGGTCCAGCACTGCCTCGTTTCCACTGGAGGTTCAGATAAGCCGGTCCAGCACTCCCTCATTTTAGGTGGAGGCTCAGGAGAGCCGGTCCAGCCCCCCACAGCTTCCATGCCACTGTCTGTGTCCGCTGGAGGCTCAGGTGAACTACTTCAGCACTTTCTCATCTCCACTGGGGGCTCTGGAGAGTCCGCCCAGCCGACGCCTGTCTCTGCTGGGGGCTCTGGAGAGTCTGCCCAGCTTTTGCCAGTCTCCACTGGGGGCTCTGCAAAGTCCAGCCAGCCATCAGATCAACCACCTGTGGCTGCCATGCCAACCGCAGCTTCAGTTCCGTCTCTACCAGAGGTCGTCTGGTCTGCAGGTCGTCTGGTCTAGCTGGTCTCTGCCAGAGATCAGCACGATCGAAGGTTGGTGGTTTGATCTCCTCTAGTCTGCATGTCAAGTGTCCTTGGGCAAGATACTAACCGGAAGTTGCTCTCCGATGCATCCATCGGAGTATGAATGTGTGTAAATGTAGTTAGAAAGTACTAGGTATAGAGAAAGTGCTTGTGAGAATGGGTGTGATTGGATGAATGTGGCATGTTGTATACAGCGATTTGAGTACTAAGGAAGAGTAGAAAAGCGCTATATAAGAATCAGTCCATTTACCATTTACCATCTAAACTGTGTTGTCGCTGCCGCTTTCCATGCAGTCGGCCTCCGGACCTACTCCGCCTGTGTAGCCACAACATCTCATGTGGTTGGCCTCGTCAACAAGAGGTGCTTTGTCTCAGGTGCCACTGCTGGCTCCGCAGTTGGCCTCCAGAACTGCTCTGTCGATGTCGCTGCCGCTGGTTCCGCGGTCGGCCTCCTGAACCTTTTTGCTTTGGACTGTTTTTTTGGAGCCCTCTGTCCTGGACTGCTCGCCACCTACCCGGGTTGGGTTGGACATTGTTTTGTTTGTTATTCGTAGGGGTGTCTGGAAGGGTATCTGTCATGACCAAGTTTTTGTGTTTAGGTTCTTCTATTCTTTGATTCAGTTTTATTCATGTTCTCCTTATTGGTCTTGATGTGTTATATGCTTAGTTTCTAGTCTTTAGTTTTCTGTCACTGTCTTCCTTGTGTACCACGTTTAGTTACTGTTCTGTGTTTCATGTTCCCTCTATTCCCCTAGTCCAGTGATGGGGAACTCAAGGCCTCAAGAGCTGGTGTCCTGCAGGTTTTAGATATAACCCTGGGTCAGCACACCTAAATCAAATTGTTAGTTCATTACCAGACCTCTGCAGAACTTCAAGAATACTCTGTGGGTTGGGATTGCATAGGGCATACAGAGTTTTCGGGTTGGACCTGCACAGGGCACACTAGACAGAGGCTGGGGCAGCACAGGATATTCAAGACACAGGGCACACTGGACACCCAAATGCAGACTAAGAGAGAGTCAGAATTCTTGTTCTGTTTGTTTTTTTTCATTCTGGCATGAAATCATAAACCTGGAAACATGCACAGCAAATTCAAAAGTGTTAAATGTTTTGGTGTTAATAGTCTTCTTGCACAAGTAGAGTCACATTCTTTTAATGTAACTCTGAGGTGTAAAATGATAGTAGTTAAAATCGAGTGTTAAAAATGAGTGTTTCTTGTCAAATCTGGAGGTGTTACAATGGAAACATTAACTCTTGACCTCTTAACTCTGAACTCCTAGAGGGGCTATGACACCAACAGAGTAAATTCACAGACTCCGCCCCCAGCACGACTCCAATCGAAGCTGAAGTGAAGCCGTTTCAGAACATTTTGCTCTACAATTGATTTTGATGCTTTGTCATTTTTCAAAGATTGTTTCAATTATATTATTAGCTTTTACTTCTGTGGCTCTTTGGAGTTGAGACAAAGCTGTGTGAAAGGCATTAGCCATGTTGCTCGCTGATAGCATAATATTCTGTTTTAGCTAGCTGAAAGGTATTGTTTGCGGGCAAATACCACAGCCTTGGAAAAAAAGCTTGCATGTGAATTTTCAGTCAAACTTTTGGTCAAATACACCTAAAACAATGTGTAGAATGTGAAATGTTGGTATAATGGTGCTACTTGAAGCCTGAAAACGATCGCCCATAAAAAAAAACGAGCAAACAGCAGTAGCAGACGTCCTGACTGGATTCTACGTTAGCATAGATCCCTCCAGAGTTTTGTGCACACGGTTTAGGTAAAAATGAAAAAGGTTGAGGTTTTACATTTAGTTCAGTATTACCTGTTGCCTGTGTCCTTGTCTTTTGGGAAAATACTTTACACAAGTAATGGCTCAAAGAGGATTCCTTTTTTTTACTGTGCTGCAATTGTTTACTGGATTATTTGTGCCATTAATTAGTGTCAACTAATTTTTATTCAATCTCCGCACAGGATATGCTTGTGAAGATGGAATATGGGGGAGAGCAGAAGTGCGTTGAAGTTCCACAAAGGTGATGAATGAAGGACATGCATATTGTATTGAAGAAATAAGTGATGAGAATGCTGTTATTTGCATTTACCATGTCAGACCTTTTGATAAACAAAATTCTAATGAAAGTGAGAACATGTACACTGTTACATCTTTCAGAAAATGTTTTGAAATTGTGGTGCACAGTTCAGAATAAATGTTTTTCAAAAACCATTGCGATCTTTTTAGTAAATGTTTATTTCCAAAAGAAATTTCTAGAAGTTCAGAACAGTAAAATTCCCGCTTTTTAGAATGAATTAGAAGATAACTCTTACGTAGTTAAACTAAAATACTCTTTGAGAGTTAATATATAAACTCTTAACACCAAGTGTTAAATTATCAACTCCAGACAGATTTGGTGTTTAACACTAAATCAGAGTTAACGTACCAACTCTCCAAAAAGAGTTAAATTAACACTCTCTGGTGTCCACTGGACATACTTATATTCTTCATTTCCGGTTAATACTTGTACAGCTGCTGTTATTGTGTATATATTTATTTATATTTCTTCATACATTCTTATATAGTTCTATATTGTGTATTTTGTTGTACAGTTATTTTATTTTCAACTTTAATTTATATATTTTATCTTATTCTTCCCAGTTAAATTTACCCTTCATTCTAATTTGTGTTGTACAGTTATTTCATTTTTAACCTTAATTTATATTTTATTCCTTCCTAGTTAAATTTACCCTTTTTAATTTTTCATATTTATTTCCTATCTTATTCATAGCCTTTTCCTTTTTTGTTTTCTTTAGGTCACGAGCAGTTGTCCAAGCATTTCACTACATATCGTACTGTGTATGACTGTGTACGTGACAAATAAAATTTGAATTTGAATTTTTTGAATTCTGAATTTGATAACAGGAACATCTGGGAGAGAAAACTGGGAGTGCAAGCTGAGAACAGGAGAGAGGAGAGAGAGAGGGGGCGGGGGGGGGAACATCGATAAACATGATAGGCAGGAGAAATGGAATGAACATGAGGGGAACATGGGAATGGAAAAGGGACATATACATATAAACACAGAGAGGGACACAGGGCAGAGACACAAGGGGAACCTAAATGGACAAGGAGACTACACATCACAAACAGAGGAGACTGAATTAAACACAAGAAGGGAAACGTAAACAAGATGAGAAGACAGGAGACAGAGACATTACTGAAACACATAAAATGGATGTGAGCTTAAGATAACAAAATGAGACTTGAACATGAACAATAAACATCAAAATATAAGAAAACTCAAAACACTGGGTCAAACGACGGTGAAAAGCACCAACAGAACTGTAAAACCTATCATCAAACTCCAGACTGTACATACAGATGGATTTTTCATTGTGACTGGTGACTTTAATCTTGAAAATGTTGAGACAGTACCACCCAATCAGTACCAACATGTGGACTTTGCTACAAGAGGAGAGAACTGCTTGAATAAAGTGTACACCAAAATGTGTGATGTCTACAAAGCAGCTGTGCACCCTCACATCATTTCTTTAGACAAGACTACAGTGTTGTTGCGGCCTTCATACACATCACTGCTGAAATGCACCAGACCTGCCAGAAGAACCACCAGTTGTCTCAGCACTGCAGGATTGTTTTGAGTACACAGACTTACACATGTTTAAAGATGCAGCTACTCATGATGGCTGTGTGAATTTGGATGAGTACACTGAATCTGTGTCCTCCTTCATCGGAAAGCACACAGAGGATGTCACCATCTTCAAGCACATTTCCACAAGAACTAAAAAAAGCCCTGTTTTTTCAGCAATACATTAGTGAGAGAGATGTATAGGGAAGAGAGAAGAATGGTGTGTTTCGGTCAAGGAATAAAGCTAATCTTAAAACAACCAGGGCCAAACTCTTCCGCTTTAGCAATACAAAAAATTCTCAGTTTATGGCAGGGCATTCAAGGCATCACCCAGTACAAGTCTTCATCAAGCATCAAGCAAGTCATCACTTTTTAACACACTGTCTGGCCCGTCCCCACTCAACCAACCAACCTATTTGGATGGCGAACTGAGTCTGCTGCACACCTACACTTTACTCAGCACTGTTTTATGATTGACATGCTACTTCATAGACTTTTTTTCTTCATCCATCCAGAATACTGCAGGGAAACAGACTAGGTGCAAACAAAGCAGACTGTCACTTGACAGGTTCAGACTTCACAAGGAACTATTCCAAAGTGAAGCTTTAAATAAATACAGGAGGTAATTACTAGGTAGAGTAGTAGTAGTATTAAAACACTCAATTCAATGGAAGAGGTGATCATCACTTTTATATGTTCAAGTGTATGTGTGGAGAATATAATAAGGCCTTGAGGCAATTAGATGTAAAACACAATATTTATGAGTGTTTTATCCCTTTAAAGCCGGTCGGAGCGGGCACGCTCTGTTTTGCGTAACTATTTTAAATCCCGGTAGCTCTGCAACCACGTAATCTAGCGCAATAATTTTTTTTGCATAATGAAAACCGGAAGGAGTTGTACTACATCCTTATGCCATCAGCTTGTCCTAGGTCACAGTTTCCTTCCACATATAGCTTTGCAAAAACTGCATAAAAAGCACTTGCAGCAACAAAAACATAATATTCCGGCTTGACGCCATGTTCTGGTAAAGCAGCATAAGGAACGAGCTCCGTCCAGATTAACACATTACTCCTAACTACAATTTAAAACTCGGCAATTTCCATTCCAACCAGCATGGCATCGTCCCTGAGAGGCAAGGGATCCAGCAAACAGGATCAAAATAAAGATAAAGGCGAGCATTTGAAGCAACTAACTTTGTCCTCGAATGCAGATGCTAATGCTACTGCTAGCACTCGTGATGCGGATACGAGGATATTAGCAGAACTGGAGAAGATAAGAAAAGATAACAAAGACGGGCATATGGAAACACAGCAAGCTCTGACGAGACTGGAGGCGTCTTTCAAGATTTTGAGAGAAGATATGACAAAGCTGGAAAACAGAACAACGGAGATGGAGGAGCGGATCGGCGACAACGAAGACTCCACCAGGCGCCATGAACGAGCCCTCCGGTACTTGTTACATAGAGAAATGGATCTCACAGCACGATGCGAGGACATGCAAAATAGACTAAGGCGAAACAACCTGAGGATCTATCGTGTCCCAGAAGGGAGTGAGGGGAGAGATGTTAAGCTGTTTGTACTAGAGCTGTGTGAATCAACTCTTCAACTTCCCGCTGATCTTAACATTGGAATAGAGCGAGCACACAGAGCCATTGCTGCTAAACCCAAGAACCCCGACGCAGCACCGCGCTCACTGGTGGTCAGATTCTGGGACTTCTCCGTGAAAGAGACCATTCTACGACAAGCCTGGGACCAGAAGCGTGTCTTATATAAGGGCACGCAGATATATTTTGACCATGACTGCAAAGGAGGAGGGCACTGGTACGAGATGCGGTAAAGCAAATAAAGCTGAAAAACATCAGAGCCAAGTGTGTGTTTCCAGCAAAACTGAGATTGTTCAAGGATGGTGGTGAGAAGACGTTCTCAAGTTTAACGGAAGCCCTGCCGACGCTTCAAGAGCTGGGGATACAAGTGCGAGTCGACCAGAGGGAGCGCATGGAAACAGAGCTATCCTGGTGCCGATGGTCCGCTGAGGGAACTAGGGCAGGTATGACCCTCTCCCTTGCCGAAATAAAAACTTTCTTTATGGAGGACTGAGATGTCACTCCCGCCGAGTTCATTTTAGTTTTTCTTGGACATAAATGTTAGGAAGAGATAAAAAAAAATAATTCGCTTGTACAATGGATGGAAAGTGCGCACACAAGTGGATACCCCCCATCGTCACCATCCTCCGCCCAGGGTACACCGGAGACTGGATTACTCAGGTTGCTATTAATCCAGTCAGGTACGTGGAAGCTACTGTTCTTAATGTTCTTTGTTTGTTTAGTTCTAAATGTTTTTGTTTATCTTGGCCTGAGACCAATTGTGGACCATTATTTCATTGAGTATAATAATTTAGTTTTGTCTGTATAGGATATGAGTCTAAGATATGAAAGATCTAATTTGTGTTTCGTATAACGTAAAGGGTTTGAATAGTCCAATTAAAAGGAAAAAGGTACTGAACCAACTGAAAAACTTTGGGTGCTCCATAGCAATGCTCCAGGAGACTCACCTCTCTGAAAAGGAACA